>NW_020954739.1:1699666-1704229 GCF_900497805.2 Vombatus ursinus
CCCCCCCCCCCCCCAAAAGATGTTGCAAAGGTGAAATTGACAGACTTACTTCATTGTGCACCATTTCATATAAGTTTCTAGGTTTTTCTGAAACTGTCCTTTTCACCATTTCTCATGACAGAATAATATTCCTTTACATTCTTGTACCATAATTTGTTTAGCCATTCCTCAAGTGATGGATACTTCCTTATTTTCTAGCTCTTTCCACCACAAAAAAAGAGCTGCTGTAAATATTTTTGTATGTATAGGTCCTTTTTCTTCAATCAGTTTTTGGTGCAAAGACATGTAGTGGTATTACTTGGTATGCAAAGTTTAGTATTGTTTTGGGGTATGACTTTCTTAATGTTGTTTCTTTTATTTGGATTTTTAACCTGATAGGTCTAGATAAAAAACTTCATTTAGAAGATTTACTTACACAAAAGAAAACAATAGGAAGTTCAGTAGGGGTAACAGACAGGCAAGTCAGTGATTAAATTACAATAAAATTTAATATACACTAAAAACAAGCTATATGTAATGGAGTTTTCATGGTATACAGTTCTCTTTTTCTGTTTGTATAAGTGCATTAATGTTTTTTGATTATCAAGGTGGTCATAAAAAATTAAAATGACATTTTCTAATAAATGAATATTCTAGATATTATTGAATAAGATTTTCTATCCCTGATTGGTCACTTGACTTGTCTCGTATGATAATGTTGGCTCATATTTTTGTAGCTTTTTTTATAGTATACTTCCCCTAAAAACTCCTGTGAAAGAGATAGTACAACTACTTTTAATACATCTATTTTTATAGATGAATCTGAGCCTCATGTAATTTCAATGACTTACCAAGGCCACCACCCAGTTAGTAAGTAGTGGAACCTAGACAGAAACCCAGGTCTCCTGATGCCTAGTATAGTGTTTTTTCTGATGTACCTATTGTTTAGTCCCAACTTTGGGGCACAAGCAAGTTAGGGAGCCTAGGGAATGGTAAGAAAGTGTTTTACCTTTTTTTTTGCTAGGCATTTGGGATTAAGTGACTTGCCCAGGGCCACACAGCTAGTAAGTGTTAAGTGTCTGAGGCTGGATTTGAACTGAGATTCTCCTGACCCAGGGCCAGTACTCTATCCACTGCACCACCTAGCTGCCCCAAGTGTTTTACTTTTAACATGGGCTTTGTAGGTAATGAACATTTATGTGGGTCTTAAATTCTTTCCAGTACTGAAGCCATAGCGTGATCTGGAATTGATGACCTAATTTGACAAAGGTATAGCCTTTGACTACTCACTCTTACATCCCCTCCCCCCATATCAAATTTGTTGCTAAGTCCAATCAATTCTGTCTTCTAGCTTCTCTGGTATAGACCTCTTTTTGTCCTGTAGCACTGCCCTGGTGCAATATGGGTATCACCTCATGCCTAGACTATAATAACTGACTAGTTGATCTCCCTCCCTGCATCAGTTCTTTTACACCTTACCCCCCTCCCCACCTTGTACTGTTTCATCACGTGACACTAGCCCCTTTACTGTACCTCAAATAAAACATTCCGTCTTCAGACTCCCAAGAGTTTTCACTGGCTGTTGCCTGTACTTGGAGCTCTCTACCTCCTCATTGCAACATCCCAGCTTCCCTGACTTCCTTCTAAAGTACCACCTTCTGCAAGAAGCCTTTCTTGATTTTCCTTAATTTTGGTGTTTTCCCTGTGTTGATTATCTCCAATTTGTCCTGCATTTATCTTGTTTGTTCTTCAAGAGCAGGGACTGTCTTTTACCTTTCTTCTCTATCCCACCTGGGTTCTTACTTAGCACAGTGTCTGGCACATGGTAGGCTCTAAATAAATGTTTATTGACTGCTAATTGACTGATGTATTCCAGTCCATCCTTTATTGAGCTGTCAGAGATTACTTTGGTAGGGGGTGCAGAACTGACCATGTCATATCCCTGATTCAGTAAATTCAGTGGTTGCCCTTAGGATCAAATATTAATTTATTTTGATTTATTAACAATCACTTCCATAAGCTTTTGAGTTTTAAGTTTTTCTTCCGCTCCTTCACCAGGGCGGTACACAATCTGCCTTAGGATCAAGTATATAATTCTCTGTGTGACTTGTAAAGCCCTTCATAACTGGCCCCTTCCTAGCTTTCCATTTTTCTTATATATTACCCCCTTTCACTTGGTCTGTGATTCATTGACCATGGCCTCCCTGCTGTTCCTCAAACTAGACACTTCATTTCCTTGCATTTTTATTGACTGTCCTCCATGCCTGGAATTCTTTCTTTCTTCATTTCCATTTCCTACCTTCCCTGTCTTCCTTTGTCTCCACAGAAGTCCCACCTTCTAGAAGAACTCTGGCACATAGTAAGCATTTGGTTAATGCTTGTTTATTTAACTTGACACCCTTTATGTCACTTCCCGAAATGAGGAATGTACAAAGTGAGACAGAGCTGACTTTCCATTTGCGATAGATAGGTCATTTTCCTTTAATATGCTCCCCAGTGTTCACTTTAGAGCTTTTCTCCTGCCTCCACACATTTGCAGAGGTGACCTCCTTGCCTGGAATGCACTCCTCTTCATCTCTACTTTCTAGAATCCTTATCTTTAAAGAGTGCTCAGGAACTTCTTTGTGAAGCCTTTGCTGATTGGGTGTTTTCCCTCCACAACTTAGCTTCTCTTTTCTTATCTGTGTACATGACATATTCTGCAAAAACCACAAACCACTGTTCCCCTCCCCCCTTCTTCCCAAGCATATAGCATACAAATTCCCTGGGGCAGAGGTTCTATCTGGGTGCCTTGCCCTTTGCTCAGCCTAGATAGGGCTGGGTAAAAGGTTTTTTGTTTTTTTGGTTTTTTTTTTTTTGGACTAGGCAGTGGAGTTAAGTGACTTGTCCGGGGTCACACAGCTAGTAAATGTCAAGTGTCTGAGGCTGGATTTGAACTCAGGACCTCCTGACTCCAGGGCTGGTGCTCTATCCACTGTGCCCCCTAGCTTTCCTGGGGTAAATGTTTGTAGTATTACCTTGAATTCCCCTCCTGACTCCCTCTTACCATGCTATAGCAATCTTCTCACCCTGGAAATTCACTCTGTCCCTGGGGCCTCTTCCTCTGATTGGCTGGTTCTTCCCATAACCTCCATTTAAAGAAAAGTGTCCAGGCTAGTCTTGTCTTATTTCTCTCTGAGCTTGCATCTTGACTCTCTGAACCATGCCCCTGTGGTCTGGCAACTCCCTGGCTCAGAGGTGGGGAACCTGTGGCCTCCAGGCCTCTAGGTCCTCAAGTCTGTCCATTTGACTAAATTCTAACTTCACAGAACAAATCCCCTTAATAAAAAGATTTGTTCTGTAAAACTTGGATTCAGGCAAAAGACCACTACATCCAAGGACCTAGAAAGACCATGTTTGGCCTCAAGGCTACAGATTCCCCAACCCTGTCCTAGCCCCTAGCTTTTCAGTTTTCTTTTACATGTTGTCTTCCCTCATTAAAATGTATTGACCTTGAGGTCAGGGACTGTCTTTCTTTCTGCTTGTATTGGTATTTCTAGCACTTAGCACAGTGTCTGACATATGTAAGTGCTTAATAAATACTTGTTGACATGTGTGTAAGTGGGGGTGGGGTGGGGGGGCAGGGCAGTTAAACACTTAGCTAAGTAGTGCTGAGTCCACTTTACAATACTAGCCAATCTTTGACACTTTCAAGGTGAACTGACTGGTCGCTATTTTAAAAACTTCTTGTTTTACTTAGGGAAGAAAACATTTTTAATTGCTTTTAAGAATAAAGTTTAAACAAGAATTTATATGCTAAAAGGATATTGGGAAGGCATCAGTATAGTTACTTTTTGCATACCTGTAACAGACTGAAACCCTTCCATGTCTTTTCATTTTATGTGAATTCTTATTTGTGTCTTTCTGTAATTATCTATAGAGCAGGGGTTTCTCAGCTTTTTTGTTTCATGTTCACCTTTGGCTGTTTAATGAAGTCTGTGGACCACTAGAAGAATAATATTCTTTTTAATTCTTTTATTAATTTATTTTGCTTTATCAACAATCACTTCCATGAGCTTTTGAGTTTTAAATTTTTCTTCCCCTCTCTCCCCAAGGCTCAATCTGATATAGACTATATATATACATTCCTATTAAACATTTTCACATTAATTATGTTGTAAGGAAGAATTAGAACCAATAGGAGGAACCACCAGAAAGAGGAAACAAAACACAACAGAAGAAAAAAAAATAGCAAATAGTATGCTTCCATCTGCATTCAAACTCCATAGTTCTTTCTTTGGATATGGATAGCATTTTCCATCATGAGGCCTTTGGAGATGTCTTAGATCCTTGCATTGCTGAGAAGGGTTAAGTCTATCAATATTAGTCATCACACAACATGGCTGTTATTGTGTATAGCATTCTCCTGGTTCTGCTCACTTGTACTCAGCATCAGACCATACAAGTCTTTCCAGGTTTTTCTGAAGTTCTTCCTGCTCATCATTTCTTATAGCACAATAGTATTCTATCACATTCATATACCACAACTTGTTTAGCCATTCCTCAATTGATGGGCATCCTCTCAATTTCCAGTTCTTTGCCACC
>NW_020954739.1:1704239-1786396 GCF_900497805.2 Vombatus ursinus
CTCTCTAAAATGGTTGAGTCACTTCACAACTCCACCAGCAATATATTAGTGTTCCAATTTTCCCACATCTTCTCCAAAAAAGAATAATATTTTTAAATATATAAAATGAAATACATGGGATTGCAAAGGAAACCAATTATGTTGAAATATGGTTGCAAAAATATTTTAAAAAGACATTCAAAGACCCCTATGTTAATTAACTTTATCATAGAAGGATCCACTTAATCCACATTTTGGAGAGTTCTTTGAATAATTCAAGAGTGCCACTGAAGAAATTCTGAAAATCACAGAAGAGAATTTATACCTAATCCTAGGAGTTTTGTTTTGGAAAAAAAAAATCAATAAAATAAACTGTTAATTTGTCATATTAAAAAGAGAAGAAAATCAAATTTCTAATTATCAAAAATGAAAAAGAATACATAATAAATGAAGAAACAAAGGAAATTATAAAACTATTTTGCCCAATTGCATACCAGTAAATAAAAGATAAATAAAATATATGAGTACTTGCAAAAATATGAAGTACCTAGTTTAGCAGGACAAAAAACAAAGAAAAAATACAGTGTCTGAAAAGGAAATTGAATTATAAATCCTTTTCCCAAAGAGGAAAAAAAAAGCCTGAGACCTGATAGATTTAACTGTGAAGGGCATTTACTTTCAGTATTCTGTAAACTATTTCCAAAAATAGAAAAAGAAATTCTGCCATGATACAAATAGAGTCTTGATTCCTAAACCAGAAAGAGAAACAAAGTAGAGGGAAAAAATAGACACCCTACATCTGTAATGAATATTGATGCAGAAATAGTAAACAAAATACTAGCATAGAAGATATAGGAATATGTTGAGAAGACTATCTACCAATGCCAGGTTAGATTTATATCAGAAGTTCTGGGTTGGTTCAACATTAAGAAAACTATAGGGGCAGCTTGGTGGCGCAGTGGATAGAGCACCGCCCTGAAGTCAGAAGGACCTGAGGTCAAATGCGGCCTCAGACCAAACACTTGACATGTAGTAGCTATGTGACCTTGGGCAAGTCACTTAACCTCGACTGCCTCACCAAAAAAAACCAAAAACCAAAAAACTATAAACAAAATAAACTTTATTAATAATAAAAAATAGCAGTTCTATCAACAGGTGCATAAAAAACTTGACAAAATACAATTCACATCTATTAAAAACTCTAAAAAGTATAGGAATAGATGGACTTTTCCTTAATATGGTAGATAGTGTCTATCTAAACCCAAGTGCCAGGATATAATGAAGATGAATCAGACGTCTTTCTAGTAAGATCTCCGAAATGCTAGCGATAGCAATATGACAAGAAAAAAATTGAGAGGATAAGCATGGACAAAGAGGAAAGTGTTGCTTTTTGCAGATGATATGATAATTTACTTGAATAAACCTAGAGATTCAACTAAATAAAGAATTATAACAGTAACTTCAGCCTAGTATGTACTAATATGTGCAGTGACTTTTTTTTTTTAAATTTTAAGTTGTTCAATGAACACATCTGTTTTCTATCTGCTTTCCTTTGGAAAAATAAAAACAAAACTCTTATGACTGATAATTAGAGTCAAGCAAAACATATTTCTGAATTGTTCATGTCCCAAAAATGTATGTGATTGTATATTCTGAGTCTATTACCTTTCTATCACGAGATGGGTAGCATACGTCATCAATTTTCTGGAATTGTGGGTGGTCATTGTGTTGATTTGGGTTCTTAAGTCTTTTTGAGTTACTTGTCTTTACAATATTGCATAAACCATCTTAGTTTCTGCTTCATTGTCACCACAAAAAAGAACTGATGTATAATCAAATGAATAAAACTGATGTGGTGACCATCAATTGGGGAATGAATGTATGAATTTTGGTATGGGGTGCAATAGAATTTTATTATATATATTATTGAGCCATAAGAAATGATGAAAGGAGTGGTTTCAGAGGAATGTGGGTAGATTTGTAAGAACTGATTCATGGTTCTAAATTGCTCTCCAGAATGGTTGGATCAGTTCACAACTCTGCTCACCCACCAACAGTACTTTAGTAAGATTAGTAAGTTTCCAGAAGAGTGTTAACTTACTTTGGTAGAATAAGTTCCGTGTGCCAGTGAAATCAAAACTCCAGTCCTTCTCCATAAATTAGCCCCATCTACTGCTTTATTTACTTTTTTGGGGGAGGGGGGAGATGAGGCAATCTGGGTTAAGTGACTTGCCCAGGGTCACACAGCTAGTAAGTGTCAAGTGTCTGAGGCTGGATTTGAACTCAAGTCCTCCTGACACCAAGGCTGGAGCTCTATCTGCTGCGCAACTAGTTGCCCCTTACTGCTTTATTTATTAACTGCACTTTAGATTTTGAGCAATATACATTTTCATTTTTTCACTGAATTATCATGCCTATTTCTTATGAATCATTATAGATTTCATTGAGGTGGCTTTGTAGTGATCATTGTTCAATATTAGTGTCTTTAAAAATTCCTCAACTTCAGAATTTTTGGAAGTAGGGTGCTACTGGATAGGTTTGTGCATATTGATGTTGGATATTTGAAGATACTATTCTTTTGCAAATATTGTCTCTTGGCATTAAGCAACCTGAACAACTTAAATCCAGCTTTACACTTTATTAAAGTATCTGGGAGAGGGGGTTGGGGAAGGAGGGAAGAAAAAGGAGGAAAACTGTAAAAGTAAAGCAACAAAGAAGAAAGACTTAATGAGGGTTTAGATCTGCATGAAAAGAGGCACAAGGGTTAAAAGTTGATGTCAAGTTTAGTGATTTTTCTGTATTAATTTTTATACTTGACACCATACTTCAGCTTGGAGTTTGTGTTTCTCTGACCGTTTGTAAGCTTGGTAAGAACCGGGACTATATGAACTTTAAGTGTATTCTTCGATGTAAGAAAATGTTCCCCTCCAAACAACTTTAAAATAACACCTCAAATTGAATTCTGGAGTGGCAGAACCAACAAAAGGTTGGGGTTAGACATTTTTCCAGTCCAAGACAGCTTAGGAGGTCTACAGGAGAGATCTGTGATGTCAGGGTGGGAATCAGCTCAGAGCACAGCACACAACATCAGCAGCAGGTTTAGAAGGCGGCTGCAACAGCAGTCCAGAGCTCTCAGACCAGAGATGGCAAGGGGATTGGTCAGCTGATCCAAAAGATTACAGGGGACTCATACACAGTTTCAGGTTGAAGAGCCCTAGCACTTGTGGGGAGCAGGGGCACTGGTCACAGTTCCAGGGTAGAGAAGAATGCTTATTGTTGCTTATAAGAGAGAGAGTAGGGTCTTTGGTCTCATTTTTGACACAGAAAGGAGTACTAGCACTTTCAACCTCAGGAGAACAGAGGTTCTAGTCACAGTTTTAGGGCAAAGAGGAGTGCAAACACTTGTAGCTACAAGGGAGCAAGGTAAAAAGAGCAGAGCACATGCCAGGAGAGCAGTGACCATACCTCTCCTTGGATCATACTGACTTGAAAGCAGCAGCAACTTACAGGCCCCCAGAACTAACTCAGATAAGACCAGCACAAAAAACCTGAAGCTTGAGACTGCCCCCTCTGCCCTGGAAGCAGAGCTCAACTTTAACCTAAATTTAGAAGTCAAGAAATAGGCTGGGAAAATGAGCAAACAAAAACTATTATGTTGAAAGGAACAATCAACATACAAATTCAGAAGACAAGATGTCAAAACAGCTTTAAGCAAAGCCTCAAAGAAAAGATATGAATTGGACACAGGCCCAACAAGAATTCTTGAAAGAGCTCAAAAAGGATATGAAAAATCAAATAAGAGGTAGAGCAAAAATTTAGAAAAGAAATGAGAACAAGGCAAGAAAATTATGAAGAGTCAACAATTTGGTAAAAGAGGCACAAAAAATATTGAAGAAAATAACACCATAAAAAACAGAATTGGCCTGATGGTAAAGTTATCTGCCACTGAAGAGAACTCCTTAAAAATGAGAATGGGCAACTGGAAGCTGATGACTCCCATGAGAGATCAAGAAAATAAAACAAAGTCAAAAAGGATGAAAAACAGAAGAAAATATGAAATACCTAATGGGGGGGGCATGGAACTGACCTGGAAAATATATTGAGGAGAGATAATTAAAGAATTACTGGGCTACCTGAAAGCTATGATTAACAAAAGAGCCTAGACATATTTCAAGAAATTATGAAGGAAATATCCGAGATTATTTCTTGTTGAGTAGTTTCAGTCATGTCCAACTCTTCTGTGACCCTATTTGGGGCTTTCTTGGCAAAGATATTGGAGTAGTTTGTCTCCATCTCATTTGACAGATGAGGAAACTGAGGCAGAAAGGGTTAAGGGACTTGCCCAGGGTCACACAGCTAGTAAGTGTATGAGGCAGATTTGAATTTAGGTCTTCCTAACTTCAGGCCTAGCACTCTATCCATTGCGCCACCTAGCTGCTCAATATCCTAGAACCAGAGGATAAAAGAAAAATTGAAAGAATCCACTGACCACCTCCTGAAAGAGATCCCAAAGTGAAAACTCCCAGGAATATTATAGCCAAATTCTGGAGCTCCTAGGTCAAGGAGAAAATACTGCAAACAAGCAGAAAGAAACAATTTAAATATCATGGAGCTACAGTCAGGATCACACAAAATTTAGCATCTTCCACTTAAAGGAGTGGAGGGCTTAGAATGATATTCTGGGGACAGCTAAGTGGTGTAATGTATAGAGCTCTAGCCTTGGAGTCAGGAGGACCTGAGTTCAAATCCGGCCTCAGATACTTGACACTAGCTGTGTGACCCTGGGAAAGTCACTTAACCCTGATTGCCTCACCAAAAAAAAGGAAAGAAAGAAAAAGAATATGATATTTAGGAAGGCAAAGGAGTTAGACTTACAACCAAGAATCACCTACCCAGCAAAACAGTACAATCCTTTGGGGGAAAAAATGAACATTTAATTAAAGACTTTCAAGCATTCCTGATGAAGAGACCAGAGCTGAATAGAAAATTTGATCTCCAGATGCAAGACTCAAGAGAAGCGTAAAAATGTAAACATGAAGGATAAATCATAAGGGACTCAATAAGGTTAAACTGTTTCCATTCCTATATGGGAGGATGATGCTTGTAACTCCTGAAGACTTCATCATTATTAGGACTGTTAAAAGGACAGAGGGCCCAGGTGTGAATTGACGGTGATAGGATGATCTCTCCACCCCCAAACAAAAAAAGAAGGGGTGAGAAAGAGGGATGCACTGGGGAAAGGGGGAGAGGAAGAATGGAAGAAATTATCTTAGATGAAAGAGATGCGCATTTCTAACAGTAAGGTTGGTGGAGGTGATGGAATTCAGCTGAGCTTTTTCAAATCCTAAAAGATAATGCTATTAAAGTGCTGCACCTAATATGCCAGCAAATTTGGAAAACTCAACAGTGGCCACTGGATTGGAAAAGATCTGTTTATGTCCCAGTTCTAAAGAAGGACAATGCCAAAGAATGTTCAAATTACCAAACAACTGCACTCATTTCGCACACCAGCAAGGTTATGCTTAAGATTCTGCAAGCTAAGTTTTAGCAGTATGTGAACCGAGAATTACCAGAACAGGTTGGTTTTTGAAGAGGCAGAGGAACTAGAGACCAAATTGCCATTGTTTTCTGGGCTACAGAAAAAGCAAGGGAGTTCCAGGAAAAACAAACAAACAAAAAACATCTACTTCTGCTTCATTGACTACACTAAAGCCTTTAACTGTGGATCACATCAAAATGCAGCAAGTTCTCTAGGAGAAGGGAGTACCAGATGTTCTTACTTGTCTCCTGAGGAACCTGAATGCAAACCAAGAAGCAACAGTTAGAACTGAACGTGGAACACCTGATTGGTTTAAGATTGGAAGTGGACTATGACAAGGCTGTATGTTGTCATCTTATTTATTTAACTTATATGCAGAGTATATCATGTGAAATGCCAGGCTGGACGAATCAAAAGCCAGAATTAAGCTGCCAGGAGAAACATCAGGAGTCTCAGATAGGCAGACAATGCTACTCTGATGGCAGAAGTGAAGAGGAATTAAGCCTTCTGATGAGGGTGAAAGAGGAGAGTGTAAAAGCTGGCTTGAAGCTTAACATAAAAACCCCTGAAGACCATGGCAACTGGTCCCATCATTTCTGGCAAATAGCGGGGAGAAGAAATGGTAGCTGTGTCATATTTTATATTTTTGAGTCCAAAGATCACTGCAGATGGTGACTTCAGTCATGAAATTAAAAGATGCTTACTCCTTGGAAAGAAAACTGTGGCAATTCTGGACAGCATACTAAAAAGCAGAGACATCACCTTGCCAACAGAGATCCATATAGTCATGTCTGTGGTCTTTCCAGTAGCAATATGTGGCTGTGAGAGTTGGATTATAAGGAAAGTTGAGCTCTACAGAATTGATGTTTTTGAATTGTGATTCTGGAGAAGACTTTTGAGAGTCCCTTGGAGAGCAAAAAGATCAAATCAGTCAATACTGAAATTAATTCAGACAATTCACTGGAAGGTCAGATACTGAAGCTAAAGCTTAAACACTTTGGCCACATTTCTAGAGTCATTGCAAATAAGTCATCAGGAGGAGGGAATAGAAGGGTGTTTAGATTTATGGGAATGGGAGGATAAGGGAGGGATCCTGGGGGGGAGTAGGTTAAGTAATAGAAGGGCAAGGTAGAGGAGTCGAGGGATAAGAAATACGAGATATGCACAAACAGAAACAAAGATCAGGAGGAGAATTTGTTAGGGAAAGTATATGTCTGTCTGTATGTATGTAAGCATACTTTAAAAAAAGCTTTCTGTAATTTTCTTGTTTTGTTTTTTAAAAATTGGTCTGTATTTTCTTTTACAACATGACTGAGGTAGAAATATGTTTTCCATGACTGCCTATGTATAATCTATATCAAATTGCTTGCTTTCTCAAGAACTTGGGAGAGGAGAAAGGGAGAGAGAGAATTTGGAACTAAAAATTAAAAAAAAAACTGCATGTTAAAAATTCTTTTTACAAGTAATTTTAAAAAATAAATTTTTACTCAAAAAAGCTCTAAGTCACTATTGATTAGAGAAAGGTAAATTAAAACAACTCTGAGATACCACCTGACATCTATCAGGATTGTATAATATGACAAAAAAGGGAAAATGACAAATATTGGAGGGGATGTGGAAAAATAGGGACATCAGTGTATTATTGATACAGTTGTGAACTGATGTAATCATTGTGGAGAACAAAATCTATAAAACTGCATACCTGACCCAGCAATACCACTATTGGGTCTGTATCCCAAAGAGATCAAAGAAAAAGAACCTGTATGTACAAAAAATATTTATAGCAGTTCTTTTTGTTCTGGCAAAGAATTGGAAATTGAGGGGATGTTCGTCAGTTGGGGAATGGCTGAACAAGTTGTGATACTTGATTGTGATGGAATATTATTGTGCTGTAAGAAATTATAAGCAGAATGATTTTAGAAAAACCTGGAGAGACTCAAAATAAATTGAGCAGAACCAAGAAAACAATCTGCATAGTAACAGTGATATTGTTATAATAATATCCTCATGATGAAAAATGGCATTGACTTCCAGAGGAAGATCTTAGGGAGTCTGAATGCAAATTGAAGCATAATTTTTTCACTTTTTCTATTTTTCTTCCTTTTTTTTTTTTATGTGTGTGGCAACATGGCTAATAGGGAAATGTTTTGCATGATTTTACATGTATAATTGATATAGCATTTCTTGATTTATTAATGGGTGGTAGAGGGTTACAAGGGAGGAAGAGAATTTGGAACTCATTTAAAAATAGAAGCTAACAAATAATAAATTTTAAAGGAGGCTATCAAAAAGAAAAAGTCATCTTCTTTAGTCGTAAAACCACTTAGAAAACAAAGCAGAATAGGAATTGTTGTAGCAGAAAAATTTTAAAGTGTCTTTTTTCTTTCAATAAGGAGAATGATTTCTAAAATTTCAGTTTGTAGGATTAGAATAATGCTTTTTATCCTTTTTAAGTTTCCTGTACTTTGGCAGTTTTGTGAAGCTTATGATCCTCTCCTCAGAAAGTCTGATGTGTATAAAATAACAGAATTACAAAGGAAACTGATCATATTAAGATGCAGTTATCAAAATATTGAAACAATATAAGTTCAAGGACCTCAGTTTTAGAGCCCTTTGATAATAGTTATAACTTATGAGGTGGTTACTGGGAAGTTGATTTTGGGTCTTTTCTTTAAATGTGTGTCCCATCTGCCAGTTTTGAAGAGAGATTCTCATTGCAGTTTTCCATTATTTACTATCTCTTTATTCCTTCTGTAGGGGTCATATTGATCTTGATTGTTAGTATGGATTGATTTGTTAATCAAGTTAATACATTTTTCCTTGATTTGTTTGACTGCTGTCTGACTTAGTGAGTAGATGCTTAATTTATCATTTCTTGATTTGAGAAATCTCATAGATGCAGTACTTACACCAACAAGGTAGATCATAAACCATCCACACCATTAATCCTGCAAGACTCTTGTTTATATGCACTTACACATCTCTCGTAGATGATCCATTCAGTGGACGGGAGGACTTGTGATTCTCTATGTGGTTCCCAGTGCAACAAGGCTGTCTCTTCTGGCCATCTGTTACCTTTTATTCTCACTGCATGTCTACCTCCCTGCTACTACACAGCTTCAGTGAATCTCTTATCTTATAGATGTGGGTTTTCCTTCCATTGTTGCAGATATATATATATATATTTTAAAAATATATAATCAGTCCATCTCCTTTTTCCATCATATATTTCCTTGGTATAATCCCTAATGCCTCTTTTGATGCATTAGTCAACATTGTAAATATGCTGTAACATACTTATGTGTACCATATGTCTTTTTCTTCACCATTTATAAAAACAAATAGAGGAGCCTCACTGCTTCAAGCATTTTATAGGCTACTATATCAGGATCTCAAAATTATCAACTTGTAATGACTATGGTCTTGTTAAAGTAATTTAAATTTTCATTTCATACCTAACCATGTTGAGCTCTCTAGGGATCTAGAAGATTTCATTTCACCGGTATCAGTGAGACTGTAGATTCACTCAAAACCAGAATTAATAATTTGTTCTATTAACAATTTTATTTTAAATCAGACCAAATTTCTTACTTCCATTTGTACAGTTGTTTCACGTGATTAAGTGTGTAAGTCAAACAGTCCAACTCTGCTGTATAACCTACTCAATTCATTATGAAGTAAATTGCTTCGAATATATCTGCCACCTCTGTGTTTCATCAGGTAATTTAATTTGTCATAGGAATCTGTAAACTGTTCTCATTTGTGGTGAGTGACTAAACTTTTGCTCTTGGTTTTGGTCTAACATTCTAAAGCAGAGATCATTATGTGCAGCAGTGAATGATTGTACATTTTTTTTCCTGGTCTTCATGAGTGCTTTATACTTGATCAGTGTTCTGCTGATGTTGATAAAACCCAGGATTAAACAAGTTCTTGATTTTTTTATTTATCTGTGCTGTTATCCTGCTGGAGTTGGTACCTGTGATAAACATTTTGATACTTTATCTATCTTGAACTTTTTTTTTTAACCTTGGAACTTATGGATAGTGTGTCCACTTTAAAAAAAAAGTTTTTGCTGATATTTTCTGTTTCTTTGTATTCTCCCCAGCCCCCCAAGAGCCATTACAATTGATAAAGTGTCAAAGGATATGAACAGATTAATATTTTTTGGAGAGGAAATAAAACCTGAGCTCATCATTACGTTGAAAAGATGCAATAATATTTGCAATGTTTGACATCTGTGGACCTCCCACCTCCATAAAGTGATTGGAGATGGTAAGAGCTAGTAGCATAATTTTTAAGAGCTCTGTGTCATCTCTAATCTAGAATGAAGATATATAGAAGAAAAAAATTGGGTAGGTGGGGAGACCCGTGGTTGTTTGTGGGAAGGGGTAGTGAAGGACTCAAAGGGGAATAAAAAGCATATGACCTTAGGTTTGAATGCCATGGGAGATTTTAAAAAGCTGAGGTAATGGGTCGGAACCCAAAGGGAAACTTTTAGGAATAAAGAATGGCATGAGCATGGAGGTAGAAAAGCACAAGACACATCCAAATAGTCTTTAAGTTTAACCCTCATGGGATGTTGAAAAGTAAATGAGTAGAGAAGCGGTGGCATTCAGTTTGACTGTGACTCATAAGAAAGGAGAACTAAGCATTTTTGAAAGGGGATAAGGCTGAGGTGAGGTGGGCTGGGATGGAGTAGAGGAAGAAACCAATAGAGAGGTAGCAGTTGACCAAAGATAATAAAGATTGGATAGGTTAACTGAGGGAGTAAGATTCCATGTGAAATTGGGAAGGCCGGGTGTGTGTGTGCCTGCGTGTGTGTGTGTGTGTGTGTGTGTGTGTGTGTGTGTTGTGTGTGTGTGTGTGTCCTTACAAAGAAATTACTCTTGGAAATGAGAGTCCCTCATGCATCTCCAAACAATTGCTAGTTTAGAGAAGTGCTATAGGCGGTATACCACTGATAAATGTTGATTGTGGAAGGGCTTTCATCCTTTGAGAGTAGAGGCTACTAGTCCTTGTATCTTCCTTAAACTCACCCTCCTCAGAACCCATAAAGTGCAGTACAGAGGAAGAACCCTCACTATTTTCGATGTCTTCATCTATAAAATGAAGATATTGCACTAGACCTCTTAGGTCCGTTTCATCCCTAAATCTGTGATTCACAAGGAACACAAACTAAATATAATTTTAGCTTAAGCACAGTATATTGTTAAGTTATTCCATACCAGTCCTTATCCAATAGCATGGATATTAACAAAGAGCTCTCAAAAGAAGAACCACAAAGTATTAACAAACACATGAAAAAATGCTCCAAGATCGATAATAACAGAAAGGCAAATCAAGACCCTGAGGTTTCACCTCACACCCTGCACATTGGCAAAAGTGACAAAAAATGGCAACAGTCAATGTTGAAGGGGTTGTAAAAAGACAGGCACAATAATCCATTTTTGGTGGAGCTGTGAAATGGTACAACAATTTAAAAAAGATATTTGGAATTACAAAAGTAAAGTGAATAAAATATCCATACCCTTTGAACCACAGACTCCATTACTGGGCTTTATACACCAAGGAAGCCACTGATAAGTCCCCATATATTCCAAAATATTTATAGTAGCACTTTTTTGGTAATAACTAAGATTTTTGAGAGTCTGTTTGTCAAGGATTGACTGACAACCTTTTTTCATAAAACATTGTGTCTAGTTAGCTCTTGCCATTTTTTTTACTGGTGAAGTTGATTTTTAACTCAAATATAAACATTTCTTTCTCCCTATTAAATTTCATCTTATTAAAGTTGGTCTAGTATTTTAAGCTCATTAAATCTTGTAGAACACTGTTTTTGTTACCAAGTGTGTTAGCCATCTAGTTTCGTATCATCTGCAAATTTGATAAGTATACTATCCATACTTTTATACAAGTTACTAATAAAAATCTTAAATATCACATAGAATCAAAGAGAGATGCCTGGTTCACTCTCTTGGATTGCACTTTCCACGTTGACATTTATGACGAGTATCTTTGGTGCTAAGCCATTCAGGTAGTTATAATTTCTCCTAATTGGGCTATTGTGTAGCCCAGATCTCTTTACCTTTCTCACAAAAATAACATGATTTTAAAAAATGCTTCACCTAAATCATAAGCATTTTCCTCATCCTAGTAATCTTGTCAAAAAAGAAAATGGGGTTATTGGCATGATTTGTTCTTCAATGAAGCCATGCTGAGCTAAATTTTTTTTTTCTGGTGAGGCAATTGGGATTAAGTGACTTGCCCAGGGTCATACAGCTAGCATGTATTATGTGTCTGAAGCCATATTTGAACTCAGGTCCTCCTGACTCCAGGGCTGGTGCTCTATCCACTGCACCACTTAGCTGCCCCTAAAATTTTTTTTTAATAAAACATTTAATTCTAGCATTGGCTATCAGTACAAGAATTCAGTTTACTTAGTAACTACTTAAATTAATTTATTTTAAAAATTTTAAGTTATTAAAATGTATTTTTATATGTATCTATGACTTGTCCTCTCTACTACCCACTTAAAAAAGAAAAACAAAACCATCATCATAAGTATGCATAGGCTAGCAAAACAAATTGGACATGTTCAAAAATGTTTGTGTTTATCTTTGCATTTTATGTTAATCAGCTTTCTGGCAGGAGGTAAATGACATCTTTCATCATCAGTCCTCTGGACTTGTGGTTTTTCAGAATTGTTTTAATCTACAATATTATTGTCATCATATGAATTGTTCTCTCACTTTGCTCCGAATCAGTTCATACAGGTCTTCTTAGTTTACTCTGAAACTGTCCATCTTGTGATTTCTTGCAGTAAAATAACATTTCATTATTCATATACCATAATTTGTTCATCTGTTCACTATTTGATGGGCACCCCTTAATTTCTAGTTCTTTGCCATCACAAAAAAGAGCTGCCACAAATATAAAATATACAAATATACAAGTATACAAATATACAATATACAAATATACAGAAGTCCATTCATTCCCTTTTTCATCAGCACAGGCTTGATGTATTTATAGATTATTCTCATAAAGGTCTTGCAGATATGAAAAAGTAGACATGTAGGTTGGTAGTTAATGATAGTTCCTTTGTAGTTAGGCTTTTTAAAAAAAAATAACAGAATCCCAGAATTTGAAAGTTGTAAGAACTTCAGGGACCATCTCTTTAGTCCAACTTCAACATGAAAGGAATCCTAATTATAATATACCCAGCAGAGGACTTTTTATTTGTTTCTAAGGCAAGAGGAAGCCATTTGAATTTATTGAGTAGGGAGTGATGTAGATAGACCTGTGCTTTTGGAAAATCACTTTGGCAGCTCTCTGGAGGATGAGTACGGAGAGACTTGAGGCAGGAAGAACAGGCTTTTTAAAAATAGTCCAGGTGAACAGTGATGAGAGCCTTAACTCAAGTGGTGGCTGTGTGAGTAGAGAAAGAAGGAGGAGCTGTAAGAGATATTGTGAATGTAGGAACAGCAACATCATACAAATATGGATTTAGAAGTGTAAGGAAACTTGTGGTCATCTTGTGTGAAACCTTCATTGCAGAAGCTGAGGGAAGTGGGGAACAGCATGTCTACACATGTAAGGAGATAGAAAGCAAATCAAAGTGAATGTATGGCAAGAGCAGGAAACCTTGAGGAGGGAGTACATGCTAAGGATATGGAGGACAATCTATGAAAAGGTTTGGAGATGGGCAGTAAGAAGGCCATTTTTATTGGACAGTAAGTGTGTATGAAGGGGGAATACAGTAGAATAAGATTGTAAAGGGAGGCTCAAACTAGATTGTGAAAGGCTTTAAGTGACAAATGGTGGAGTTTGTATTTTACCATACAAGTAATAGGGAGTCACAGGACTTCTTGAGCACCGAAGAGTGGCATAGTTATTAGGCCTCTGCCTTAGGAAAACCTTGGAAGAATAGCTGTGAGGTAGATGTATTGGGGAGGAGGAAAATTTGAGGCAAGGAGGCAAATTAGGTAGCTAGTGTAGTAGTCAGGAAAGGGTGAACGCTTAGTTCCCAACTCCCTTCCTCCTATCCCTAACCTCAAAAAGTCAGAACCATCTGACATATCATTTGCAGTTGACGCAGAATATGTAACATTTTGCAATTAGAATTTGCCATTTCTTGATAGAGATGAAGGAAGTGTGTTTTTAATTTAGTCAACTAGACCCAACTTTAGTTATTATTCTTATTCTTACTGCATTTTTGGTGAGGCAGTTGGGATTAAGTGACTTGTCCAAGGTCACACAGCAAGTGAGTATAATGTGTTTGAATCCAGATTTGAACTCAGGTCCTCCTGACTCCAAGACCGGTGTTCTATCCACTGTGCCACCTAGCTGCCCCCTAGTTATTATATTTAATCTGATTCTGTTGTCTTTTAGAGTTGTCATACATTATTGTAGTCATCGTATATATTGGCCTTTCTCCTTTACTTTGCTTTAGTTCATAGGTTTCCAAAGTGGGTGATACCACCAACCCAGGGGGACAGTAGTAGCCTTGGGTGCAATTGGGAGGTATTGAATAAAAACAAGGGGGTGGTGGAAGCGTAAGGAAAGAAGAGAAGATAAAATTTTGAAAAACCATTTGTATATTTGTCATCTGTAGTGTTACAGAGTTAAGTCGTGGTGATTACATTATTTTCCAGATAAACAGACAAAACACAAGTTATAACCAATCAGTGGTCAAGTCTGCTGACAAGTCTTAACAAGGAAGTGTTGGCAGGCAAGTGTGTCACACATTGTTGGGAAGTCTAGCATGCATAGGGGGGAATATGTGTGTGTAATGACTTTTTTACAGTACGATACTATACAGTTATATGATGTGATATTGCGTCATCAAAATTTCAATGCAGGAAAAAATTTAAAATAAATTATTAAATTTAAAGTGTGTCGTTTTAAAAAATATAATTTTTTGCAATTTTAAAAAAACTGTTAAAGAGTTAGAGAAAGTAGATTTCCAGAGGGGTGCTTAGTAAATTTTTTTTCTTTTGAAAAGGGGGTGGTAAACCAAATAAGTTTGAGAACCTCTGCTTTAGTTCATGTAAGTCTTCCCAGGTTTCTCCAAGTTCTTTATAATTCCATATGGTATAGTGGTATTCCATTTGTTCATAAAACACAACTTCAACAATTCCTCAAATTCCTTTTGTGCTTCTTCCATTTTCATGTACTCTGAGCAATTTGGTTTCCTCTATGTAACACTGCCCTGCTGGACACCCTGGCCAACAGTGGCTGCACTTTTCCTCACTGCCTCTTTGAACCACTCTCCATGTACACTTCTTGGAGAAGTTTGTTAATACTCTTGATTCTGCCATCACTCACAGGTTCCATTTCTGTGATGAGAACTCTTAAATTCCTTTTTCATCTCATACTCTCTTAATCCATCTCTCCATATGCCTTGTGCCTCTTAGACTTACTTATCCTCACTAGGACTTCCATTCTGTCCTTCAGTATTCTTTCAGGCCATTGCCCTTGCCCTGACTTGACTTTTTTCTTTTCTCAGTCTTGATTCTAGTTAACCAGTTCAACTTTACACTGCCCACTCTTCTCGAATCCCTTGCTCCCTTGTCCTGTTGACTCTATTGCCAAATTCTGTTGTCCTCTTGCCAAACTTGGATTACTCTCATCATTCACCTCCTCTTGTTCCTACACATGCTGCTGAAGAGATCTAGAGAGCTAGAGGAAATCATTCATCTGAGCCGACTATGTCCACTTCAGATTTATTATCTAAACTAAATCGGACCCTCACTGCAGCAAGGTAGTCTATTTACTCCTCCTAAATTGAATCTCTATTCCACTGCCTACATAGACCCTTCAGACTGTTATGTCATTGGTCTTCTTTGAACTGCAGGACAAACCATTTCTCCTCAAGCTTTCTGTACCATTCTTTCCTCTCACCCTCTCAGCTGAGGACCTTGCTCCTTATAGTGAAAAAATAGATGGCCATTTGCCATGAGCTCCCTCTTTTCTCATTCTTTATAGCTCAGAACCCCTTGGCATCATCTCTCATACTTTCCTCCTTTCAGTCTGTCACGAAGAGGTGACATTTATTTTCACCAAGGCCAGTCCTTCTACATGTACCCTTGATTTTGTCCCCTCAGCCATCTCCTTTCTATCTGTAATCTTTGGTCTCTTTGTCTACCATCTCCTTTCCTGCTGACTACAAACACTCCCAAATTTCCTTATCCATAAAAAACCCTATCACCCTCTAAAGCTATCATCCTGTATCTTCTTCATTTCACAAACTCCTTGAAAAATCTGTCTGCATTCCTTACCTCTTCCTGTTCTCCTCTCAATGTCTTAATTTTCTGCAGTTTGGCTTCTGACCCTATCTCTGGATTGGAACTACTGACTGCAGAGTCAACAAGGACTTCTTAATTGCCAAATCAGACAGATCTCTCTTCGTCCTTCTTGATTTTTCTGCAGCATTTGACATTGCTCATTACTCCTACTTGTCTGATGACTCAAGTCTCCTTGCTAATTCGTTAACCTTATCCTTTTCCTTAACCATGAGTGTACCTCTGAGCTCCTTTAGACTTCTCCTTTCCTCTTTCTGCAGTCTTTTGAGCTGTAGTTGCACATCTCCAACCTGAACGGAATGTCTTGCACACTTCTTGAATAAAAAATGTCCAAAACAGAACTCATCTTTTCCCCTTAATCCAACCCTTTCTCAAATTACTCTATTTCTTCCTAGGGTGCCACCCATTCTTTCATCACCAGGTTCACAGCCTTAGCTTTATCCTCCCTCTCCCTTTTTTCACATATCCAGTTGTCTGGTCTTGTCTTTTTTATCTGTACATTTCTCACATATCTCCATTTCTCTCCACTTTATGGGGCCAATTACCTTAATTCAGGTCCTTATTACCTTTCATCTGGACTTATAGTGGTCTCCTAATTGACCTCTTTGCTTCAAGTCTCTCCCCATGTCCTTTAAAGCCCTTTGCAACATTGGCCCCATTCACTTTGCAGCTCTCTTATGCACATTTTCCCCATTCCCACTCTGTATGGTCCAGATGCACTGGCCTTTTCTGTGAACCTCACAACGCTCCTTGATCTCCCAAAACTGCCTTTTCACTGGCTTTTATCCATGCCTGGAATGTACTTACTACCTCTTCATCTCCATCTCCTAGAATTCTTTACTTCATTCCAAGACTCAGTTCAACCACTACCTTATATTGAAGTCTTTCTTGATTCCTGTAACTGCTGGTGCCCTCCTTCCCAGATAACTTGTAATTTTTTTTCTTTTCCAAAATCTCATGTTGTATAGTATGCATGTACCTGTTGCTTCCCTGGGTCCTTGACACCAGGAATTTCTTTTTTTGTCTTTGTACCCCCCAAATCTAGCACGATGTCTAACATAATAGGTGCTTACTAAATGCTTATCTATTTATCTTTACTGTGACCAAAATCTTTTTGTTTTCCTCAGCTTTTTTTGCCTACCTTGTCTTATCCTGCAGTTTAGCAACCCTGCTATTGACCTTGTTGTGATCTTTGTTTTTATCAGACTTCCTTATTTGCCCTTGCTTACATCTTCTGAACACGTCTTTTTAAGATGTAAGTTGGCCAGTGTAGCCACATGGTTTCTTTGAACAACTTCCTTTTTTTCTCCTATTTGCACTTGTTTTATTTTGTCTTAGAAATTCCATTTGTGTACTTCTCCTCCCTCATGGGCTGATTTCCCTGACAGAATTTTAGGTTATCAGATGTTATCCATCTTTGTATCTTCAGAATCTATTTTTCTGAACATGTAAGGTGCATATGAGACATTTCCAGTTATCTTCTCTTGATTATCATAAAATCTATGATTGAATGCTCACTCTCACCCACTGAAGTTCCCATCAAGGTTCTCCAAAATCCAGTTCTTCAGTAAGAATAAGTTTCAGAATATCAATTTTCCTTATTAGTGGTGGTTGTCATTTCGTTTCAGTTGTGTTCAACTCTTCATGACCCCACTTGGGGTTTTCTTGGCAAAGATACTGGAGAAGTTTGCCATTTCCTTCTGTGGTTCATTTTGCAGATGAGGAAACTGAGGCAAACAGGGTTAAGTGAATTGCCCAGGGTCTCACAGCTAGCAAGTGTCTAAGGCTAGATAAGAACTCAGAAAGATGAGTCTTCTTGACTCTAGGCCGGGCACTTTGTCTACTGCACCACTTAGCTGCCCATTGGTACTTCTGTGAGTAGTATTGCCTGGTGGATGGAGCTTTGAGTGTAGAAGGCCTGTTTCTGAAGCTCTGTGACCATGGGAGAATCACTTAACTTTTCTGAGCTTCAGTATCTTCCTCTTTAAAAAGGTGATAATAATGTCAAAAAATCTACCTCATGGGTAGTTGTGACGTGCATATGTGATGTTTGTGAAGTGCTTGAAAGTTCTTAGACTTTATAGTTTCTGAAAAATGAAATGTTTCTGGGAAAGAAAAAAAAGAAAAAAGGCAAGCCAAGAAATGATCATTTGCTTGCTGATGCCTGGATAATTGGTGTCTCAGCTATAGCTTATTTCCATGCTAGTCTTATGACCTAAACTTCTCATTTGTTTCCTTCTGCCCATGGAGTCTATAATTTATTCACATGATTACTCCTCCCAGCAGGTGATCTTCTCCCACATGTTTTCTACCATGCTTCCACCTTTGGGCTCTGGACTTCTTCATATCAGTATATGTTCTTTTAGTGTGTTCATTTATTTACATTATTGTAGTTATTGACCCTGTTCTCTTTGTTCTGTTCTCTGTGAGGTGAAGCATGGCATAGTGGATAGGACATTACACTTTGAGTCCAAAAGGCCTGGATTTAAATCGTGCTTCAAATGCTTACTAGATTTATGACTATTAAACTTTCTGCCTATGTAATCTTGTATTTGTCTTAATTTGCTCAATTCATTGTTATTTCACATTAATACTCTCTTAATTCATAATGTACAGTCTGCAGCCATTCTCAAATCAGTGGGTATTCACTTTGTTTCTAGACTTTTGGTACCATAAAAAGTGCTATTGTGACTCTTTTGGTATGTCTATGACTTTCTTTCTCTTTGACCTCTTTGGGGTATACATGCACCAGTAGTGGAATTGCTGGGTCAGAGGATGACCTTTTATGCTGTACAAACTTTTCTGGAATAGTTGGACCAATTTGCTGCTCAACCAACAGTGTTAATGTTCCTGCCTTTCAGTTTAGCAGCTAATGCTATAAGGTGTGAAAGGAAACCTAAGAGTTTTTTATTGCTCATTAAAAAATACACACACACACACGTACATATGTACGTACGTACATCCTCTGGTCATTTCCTTATATGACAGCTTTCTCCCTTCCTTACCCTTAAAGGAAAGAAGAATTTATTAAGTGCCTATAGTTTGCCAGGCACAGTGGTAAGCTCTTTACAGATATTATCTCATTTGATATTCACAACAGCACTGGGACGTTGGTGCTATTATATTCTCATTTTACTGTTGAGGAAAAGAGGTAGGCAGAGGTAAAGTGGCTCACCCAGTGTCTCAGCTAGTATGTGTTTCAAACCATATTTCAAATCACGCCTTCCTCACTTTAGGCCCAGTGCTCAATATCCACTGGCTGCCTCCCTGAAGAAGATGGTCCCCTGTCTCCCATTTGTTGTCTCCTTTACTCAACTACTACAATAATAATATAGATTCTTTAAAATCTGAAACCCCTTCTTCCCCCTTTCAGTCTTCATCTCTTTACATTTCTCTTCCTTAGATATGATCCGATCAGTTCACTCCTGTTTAAAACATGTCACTGGTGTCTTATGACATATATTTTGCCTAATATTCAAGATACTCTATAGTCTTGACGTTACCCTACAGCTCTAGTTGTATTTTGTACTGTTTCCTTCCACTTTCTTTCATGTATATCTTGGGACAGAAAGAGAAAATAAGAGTTCTGTTTGAATAGAAGCAAAGGAATGAGGGTCAGAGACCCGGAGCTGTGGTTGGGGGAGGGGGTGTGTGTGTGTGTGTGTGTGTGTGTGTGTGTGTGTGTGTGTGTGTGTATGTGTAAGAAATATATAAAATAAGCTGGGAGTAAGAAGCTAAATTATTTAAGATTATTGTTACTTTTGTATATCTTAATTGATATGGTCATATTTCTATTGCTATCCTTAAATGTCCGTTATTTTAGGCAAATATTATTTGAAAATGAATTCAGAGGTATACACATCTGTACTTTGGTAAATTGCACTTTGGATAGCTACTCTGCTTTGATAGGGAGAATACCCTCACTTTCATTTACTTTTCCTTTTGCAAATCCTGGATAATGTTTCCAGAGTCCCAGTGATTAGAAGGGGCTAGCACACATTAGGAGTTCTTGAGAGGTACGTTTTAGTGCAATATGGGAAAAATTTTCTAAAAGTTAAGACGTCTAGTAACAAAATAACGTTGCATTGTAGGAATAAAAAGTCCTCTTTTTGAAACTGCTATGGCAGAGACTGAATAACCATTTGTCAGGGATGCTTGAGTTTTGTCCTAGGCATTTTTTCATATCAACTATGTTTAGCTAAGTCTTATGCAGCTATTTTTGAATCCAAATGTGGACTTTATATTAACATTTTTTATTTACTTAAGAGACAGCCTATTCTATACTGTGGATCCCTTGCATTTTAATTCTTTTATAATCTATTATCTCAGTTTCCTATTGGTTTCAAATTTGATAGTCATACCATCTTTTATCCAAGTGTTTTCTGATAAACAGAACTGAATCAAGGACAGAGTTCTGTTGTCTTACACTAGAAACCTTCCTCTAAGTTGACATTGGTATATTCATTTAATCACTAATCTTTGAGTCTGGTCCATCAGCTAGCTCTGAATCTGAGTGTGTTATCATCCAGGCCACATCGGGTCCTAGAGGGTATCATGAAAGTCCATCAAATGCCTTGCTGCAATTCTGGGCTACTATAGTGTAATGATGATGGTAATTATTGCATAGTTTAGGGCCTCTTAATTCTGTTACATTAAGACCCTTTCCTGTCCCACTTGGTTTGCCAAGATTAGAGCAAAATAGGTTTGGTTTCATTGATTAGTTAATAGTCATTCCATCAAAGAAAGAAATGGTTTTCATTTGTTGTTAGGTAGTATGGTGTCGTGGAAGGAGCTCTGAATTTGGAGTCAAAAGACCTGGGTTTGAATTTCACCTGTGCTGCTTAAAGTACAACCTGTGTGACCTTTGTCAAGTTACTTAATCTCAACCGTAGAATGAAGGGATTGTACTAGGTTAATCTCTAATGCCCTTTCGGGCTTTAAATGTATAATATCTTGAAGAAATTCTTTCCAAAATAGTAACAGTGTAGTTGCTTACGTACTTTATGTAGCATTGTCCCCCTTCGCCTCCTTCATAACAAAATTGTTTTGTCCCTTTCATAAAATGATGTGCAAAAAATTATAATGTTTCATTTTTAGTCAAATAAAGAATCCATTAATTTTTATTTTAAAAAATCTTAAGCGTGCAAGAAAATATGGAATATGGAACTATTTATTGATATGCTTTATGCTTTATAATTTTCATATTTATAATTTGACAACTGTAATATTCATGTGAGCTTGTTTTTGATACATAATTTCATAAAACTTGGTGTCATTGATGTATTGCTTCCCTATTTTTTTCAGCCGGTTATCAATGGTTTATCTTCATAAAGGAATCAACACAATACACCATTGCATACAATTATGATTTTATAAATGGTAGTACAATTTTTGTTTGATAAACCAGAGAACTCTTTATTCCTAGCCAAAGCATATTAAGCTTTTTAGGTTCAGATGTTTTTTATCTGTTCTTTACCTACAGGAAGATCATCATTCCAATGCCAATCAATTTCATATTCACTGATAGTTAGAAATAGCTAAACAAAATAAAAGAAATGAAAATTGTTTATATGGATTTTTCAAGTGATTAGTAGATGGATCTTTACTTATAGTTCATTTGAAAGATATTTATTTTTTAAATTAGAAATATTATTCCATAAAATTATCGTTCATAGTTTTTTATAGAATTTCACACTGTTAGCCACATTTCCCTCCTAGGTACGTACTGGTCTTTTTTTTTTTTTTTTTTTTTGACACTGATTCCTCTTGGTTTTCTTCTACACATCTGACTTTCTTCTTGTTGTCTTCTGCTGGATCATCTTCCATATTCTACTCCTTAACTGTGGATGTATCCACAGTTATATCCTGTGCCTCCTTTTCTCGTTCTTTACTCCTCACTTTGTGACCATATCAGCTTCTGTGATTTAATTATCATTTCTCTGTAGATGATTCACAGATCTACAGTCTCTTCTTTCTAGCTGCCTTTTGAACATTTTGAATATGATGTTCCAGGAAACCTCATAAAAACAGAACTCATTATCTCTCCCACAAACCTATCAATTTTCTGAACTTTCATATTTCTGTACCACCATCCTTTCAGTCATCCAGGTGCTGCACTTCATTGTCATCATCCAGGTAATCCTTATACTCTGACTTTATTATTTCACATATTTAATTAGTTGCCAAATGTTGTTTCTAGGTACCCTTCTCTCCCCTTTTATTTCAGATTGTCACCACCTCTTTCTCTCTGTCACAGGTCTCTCCCCACGAAAATACATATTCCACCCAGTTGCTGAAGTCATTTTCTTAAAGCTTAGGTAGGATTTCTCAATAAACTTTAGTAGCCCTCTATTACCTTTAGGAACAAATAGAAATCACCTTTTTTTTTTTTTTTAAATTTCAAAGTCCTTTACAGTCTGACCCCAATCTCCCTGTCCAACTTTAATTACATATCACTCTCCCTTATGCCCCTCCCTATAATTCAGTCATATTGGCCCTGTTCCTATGCCTCATACAGGACATTCCATCTTCTTACTCATTGTCTTTGTGTAGGTTCTCTGTCCCCTATGCCCAGAATCCACTCTCTCCTTATTCCTATCTCTTAGAATCCCTTTTCTCCTTCAAAACTCAACTCCAAGCATCACCCGACATGTTACATCTTATACGACTAACTGCTAATGAGATAGCTTTCCCCATAACATTGTGTCTATTTTATATTTACTTGTATATGTCCATGTCATCTCCCCTGATAGAATGTGAGTTACTTGAGGACAGTGACCATTTCACTTCTTTGTGTCCCTGGAGCCTAGCTCAGTGCCTGGATGTTTATTGATTAATTCGTAAATACAGTTACCAATATGATGATGTCATTTTGATTTATTTACAGTGTCCCGTTTTTTAAAAATTTCCATGAAAAAAATTCAAGTTTCAGGAGGAAATTTTTTATGAAATCAATTTACCTTCATCCTGATATTTAGAAAAATGGCCTTTTCTTCTTTTAGCTCACTTTTTGAATAACTTTGGCGTTAGAAAGCCAGCATGTTTAGTAATAATAGACAGCTGCATACGCTCTGCTCCTGATTTTATTTTTCTGAAGTTAACAAGTGTCATATAAAACGAGCATCTGTATAAAGTAGAAAAGAAGGAGAATTTCATCTGTACATGAAATTGAATCTGTTATTTTGTTTGCTTTTCTTTTTAAGTGTATAATAAATTCAGCATGTAACTTTCAAAGCTGTCCTGTTTTGTGTTTGCTTCTGGCTGTCTTTTGTGATTAGAGAAAAAAATGCTTTGATGATCTTTTTTCCTTTTTGTTTTTCTTCTGCCCTTTTCCTGGCTTTCTTTCTCCCTTCCCTTACTCTTAAATTGAAAAGGAAAAATCCTTCTGACAAATATACGTAATCAAACAAAATAAATTCCCATATTTTCTGAAAATATTTTTTAATCTGCATCTTGAGTCCATCACTTTTTTGTCACGAGGTGGGAACAATAGTTGGTCGCTGCCCTGATCAGAGTTGTTAAGTCTTTCAAAGTTATTTTGTCTTTACAGTACTGCTGTCCTTGTCTAAGTTGTTCCCCTGATTCTGCTCACTTGATTCTCTATCACTTTACACATTTCTGCAGACCTCCCTCTACCCTGGGTCTTCCCCACTGAGACTGCTCTGTAGGGGCCACAACAGCCAGCTTCAGTATCTGGAAGGGAGGATCCCTGGCACGCTGCTGCCACTTACCACTGCTGCCCCTGCCAAACCCTGCTAAGCATGAGCTGGAGCCTGGCCTGCTGGGGGTCCTGCCCCCTGCCTGTTGGGGAGTGGAATTTGCATAATGCTAATTTACATAAAGTGAAAACTGCCTGGTTCCATACTTTAAATAAAATTGATGGGTCTTATAATAACTTCCCAAACTGTAGTCCCTAATTCATTTTTCATTATTAGCTATTTATTTGTTAAACATGCAATATGTCCACATTGTACTGTGGGATGAGTCAGTTTTTTTTTTTTTTGACTAGGCAGTGGGGTTAAATGACTTGCCCAGGGACACAAAGCTAGTAAGTTTATGTGAGGCTGGATTTGAACTCAGGTCGTCCTGAATTCAGGGCCGGTGCTGTATCCACTGGGCCACCTAGCTGCCCCAAGTCAGTTATCTTTTAAGCCATTTATCTTTTGGTTTTCCTGCTACTTACTGGGGGGAATTGGGAGGGAAAGGAAGTATACAAGTAGTCCCTTCCCTCAAGGAGCTTATATTCTTATTGGGGACTAAGAATTATGGAAGGAAGAGGTTTAGAGCAAGACTAAAAAGAGAAAAGAATGCAAAGGATCATTTAATCAGTTAATCGACAAGTATTTATTAAACACCTGTTATGTATCTATCATTGTTGGATACAAGTAAAAAGAACAAAACAACCCTTGCTCAGAAAGGAGCTTATATTATAATGTGCGGTGGGGTGGAATAGCTGTACCATAAATATGGGCTACAGTAAGTAGGAAAAGTGTACAATCCAGGTGGTCTTGAGAAACTGGTAGGAGAATAAAGTGGGGCAATGTATTGTAATGGATGGAACTCAAGATTTGGAATAAGCAAACCTGGATTCACCTTTGGCCTCAGATATTTACTAGCTGTGTGAACCTGGGTACTTCAAATAACTTCACTGAGATGGAATTTCTGAGTGTAGCAATAACAACTATTTCAAATTTGTTGTGAGGATCAAATGAGACAATGCCTGTAAAAATATTTGCAAAAGTTAAAGCTTTACATAAATATAACTTATTATACTAGGTCACATTTTCTGTCCATGCATTTGGACTTTTCAAACATTGTGGTTTGCCCATTGTTGACCAGATTCATCCTCCCCTTGTAAAATGTTTCCTTTTTAGGGCAACTGGTTAGTCAGGTGACTGATCTAGCTAATTCAGTCATTCTTGGGGTAGGTGGAATGGAAATGCCTGGGTGAAATTCTGCCATTGGCTAAGTTAATTATTTGAATGTTAAAAGCAACAAAGCATTGAATATGCATACCCAGCTAATTTACCTGTCTAGTAGAGCCTTTATCATGAAGAAGAGGTTTTTGGCCTACATGACCTTCAGTATAGCTACTTCCATTTCTGAAGTGAATGACTGTTCCCTTTCATCTAAAGTTACTTTCTTTGTTATTATTCAGCTTAAAGGTTGCAAAATTAAAAGGTTTTGTACAATTCAGATTTGGGCCAAAGCTTGGCTTATATGTTGTGTATTGGGATAAAGGTTTTAATTATTTATACAGGGCAGATAGTGGTTTGTAGCTAGAGAAATATATTGGAAGTAGAGAGAAGCTGAAAAAATAAATGCAAAGATCAGGGTTCTAAAGTGGAGGTTGTAGCCACTGTGATGAAAATTTCTTTTCCTTCATCTCAGTCACAGTAGAACAGATGTGCTCACCTTTGGTCTCTCCATGTATGGTATGCTGTCAGCATCCCAAGAGCAATAGAATTGTCAGCTAAGCCCTCTGTTATACATTTATTTGTATTATTTCTTTGGGAAGCAGTTCATTCTTTTAACAAATGTCAGGAAGTCAGGAGAGACCTTAGGTCATCTTTGATAATTAGCTGTTATCATTCAGGGCAAGTTTATAGCACTACAACGTGAGGGAGTGGCTTTGTAGATTTTTGAATGCTTTTTGGGAGACTGGGATGTTATGACCTGTGATTTCATCAATGTAGGGAACTCCCTAGTTAGGAAACTCCCTATACCAACTAGAAAAAGTAGGTTGTTGTCATTATTACTATTATTAGCCTTGTCATCTCATTCTCATCTTTTTTGATGGGGTCCAGATAGTAGCAGTCTGAAGATGAATCATTAAGTTATTACTCTTTTATATATAATGTTTTGCGCATTACTGTGTACATACATGAAATGACTGCTTTTTGTAATTGAATAAGATTAACGAATCACTCAACTGAACTACTACATCAGGAACTGTGGTTATAGTGTCTAGTGCTAGGGATACACAGAAAAACAAAAACAGTCCCTGCCCTCAAGTAACTTAAGTTTCATCTGGGGAGAGATGTGTATACACACACAGTATATATCTTGTATGTACATCCTTGTTTGAATATTGTCTTCCTTATTAAAATGTGAACTTCTTAAGGGCAGAGACCTTGTTGTTGCCTTTCTTTTATCCCTGGGCTTAGCACAGTGCCTGGAACATAGTAAGCCCTGAACAAAACTTGTTAATTGATTAATAAATAGGTGCACACAACATGAATAGAGAGTAGATGGAAAGTAACCTCAGAAGGGAAAGCTCTAGCAGCTGAGGGGCCTGTTGGAGTAGAAGGATGGTGGTGGGGCCAGAACTCGGAAAGGCCTCTTTTAGAAGGTGAGATAATAACTGAGTCTTGAAGGAAGGCACAGGTGATGAGGGAGAACATGCTGAGTGGGGTGAGGAGGGGAAAGACACGGGGAACAGCCACTGAAAGGCCCCAGAGACTGAAGATGGATTGTATTGTGTGAGGAACATAAAGTAGGTTGGTGTGGCTGGATTATAGAGTTTGTGGAGGGGGGATTTAAGTGTAAAAAGACTGGAAAGGTAGGAGGGACCAGGGCACCCCTGGAGTCTGTAAGGGTTGGGGGGAAGGTTGTGTGTGTGTGTGTGTGTGAGTGAGAGACATGTACCCTCTGTAAACATTTAGTGAGCTCTTATTATGTGCCAGGCACTGTGCTAAGAGCTCTGTCTCTTGCTCTCCTGCCCTATCCCTGTCTTCCCACAAAACCCTTATGTGTCTGGCACATAGAAGGCACTATATAAATGTTAGCTATTATTGTTGTTGTTATTATCATCTGTTATCTTTCATTTATTACTATTAATAAGAGTCCCCATTCAGGGAACATGTGTACAAATATCTGTGTATGTATGTACATGTGTGTATACTTATAAATATTTATATACAATAAGTACAAAATAATTAGTAGGTAAGTAAACAGGATTTAGAAGACAGGATTTCAGATCCAGCTGAGTTAACTAGCTATGTGACTCTGGGGAAGTCAGTGTAACCGCTCTCATTTTCAATTTCTTCATCTGTAAAATTGGGATAATAATATTATCCACCTCACAGGGTTGTTGCGAGAATTAAATTGGATGATATGTATGTAAAGTGCTTTGCAAACCTGAAAACCTTATATATAAATGTTAGTTGTACAAGGTAGTTTGAGAGGAGGGATACTGAAGGGGATCAGGAAAAACTTCCTGTAGAAAAAGGGTAATATTTGAGCCCTGCAGCAAGGAAGAATGTTTTCCCTTTGCTTGAAGACTTTCAGTGTGAGGAGAACCCAGAGAACCAAGGACTTAATGACACATCTTTATCTTTGGAAATTTTATTTCTGTTTTTTTCTTTCTGTTTTTTTTCCTGCTCATTTCACTCTTATTTCATGCAAGGCTTTCCATGGGTTTTTTTCCCCCCTAAAATTATTGAGCTCATCATTTCTTATATTACAGTAGTATTCCATCACAATCATATACCACAACTTGTTCAACCATTCCCCAATTGATGGGCATCCTTTCAGTTTTTTTGCTACCGTGAAGAGCACTGTTATAAACATTCTAGAACTTATGGGTTCTTTTCCTTTTTTTTTTTAAATTAATTTATTTTGAGTTCTCAACAATCACTTCCATGAGCTTTTGAGTTTTAAATTTTTCTCCCCCTCCCTCCCCACTTCCCTCCCCAAGACAGCGCACAATCTGATATAGGTTATACATATACCTTCTTATTAAACATATTTTCACATTAGTCATGTTGTAAGGAAGAATTAGAACCAATAGGAGGAAACAAAACACAACAGAAGAAAAAAAATAGCAAATAGTATGCTTCCATCTGCATTCAAACTCCATAGTTCTTTCTTTGGATGTGGATAGCATTTTCCATCATGAGACTTTTGGAGATGTCTTAGATCCTTGCATTTCTGAGAAGGGTTAAGTCTCTCAAAGTTAGTCATCAGTTAGCACAGCGTAGCTGTTACTGCGTACAATGTTCTCCTGGTTCTGCCCATTTCACTCAGCATCAGTCCATGTAAGTCTTTCCAGGTTTTTCTGAAGTCTGCCTGCTCATCATTTCTTACAACACAATATTGTTCCATTGCATTCATATACCACAGCTTGTTCAGCCATTCCCCAGTTGATGGGCATCCCCTCAATTTCCAGTTCTTTGCTACCAGAAAAAGAGCTGCTATAAATATTTTTGTACATGTGGGTCCTTTTCCCATTTTTATGATTTCTTTGGGATACAGCCCTAGTAGTGTTATTGCTAGGTCAGAGGTGGAGATTTTATTTATAATAGGTTTGAGATCGAACACCACCTTATGTTTGAACCTTTTGTTATTAATTCTGGCCTTTGGGACCAAACAGAAACCAATTCCACTTTCGTATGACAGCCCTTCTGATTCTTGAGGTCAGTAATGATGTCCGTCTTAAAGCTTCTCTTTTCCAGAATAAATATCCTCAGTTACTTCAGTCGATCCACGTATGGAACAATTCTGAGGCCCTTTACCATGTTAATTGCCTGCTTCTGGTCTCCAGAACAATGTGGAAGGTTGATGCCTCTGGTTGGATTTATTTGAGTAATTGTTTCAGCTTTCTCATGTGCCTCAATCAACCATATCAGTAAAATGATATTACTGTTTTTATTTTGTAACAGTCTTGGAATGATTTCAAGATTTTCTAGTAGGTAGATTTGAGAAATACTTGTGGTTATGCCGACTTCAGAAAACTGCTTACTTGGGAAATGATGTCAAAGATTCTGCTTCATTCCATGAACACAAATTTTTTTTAAATTAAATTAAATTTTTTTTATTAATTTATTTTGATTTATCAATAATCACTTTCATATGCTTTTGAGTTTAAAATTTTTCTTCCCCTTTGTCCCCACCACCCTCCCCAAGATGGCACACAGTCTGATATAGGCTATACATTTACATCCATATTAAACATATTTTCACATTAGTGATGTTGTAAGTAGAAATTAAAATCAGTAGGAGGAACCATCAGAAAGAGGAAACAAAAGTGAACAAAAGAGAAAAAAGATAACAATTTGGCTTACATAGTTCTTTCTTTGGGTGTGGATAGCATTTTCCATCACAAGGCCTCTGGAGATGTCTTAGATCCTTGTATTGCCAGGAACGGTTAAGTTTATCAATATTAGTCATCACACAACGTGGCTGTTATTGTGTACAATGTTCTCTTGGTTCTGCTCACTTCATTCAGCATCAGACCATAAAAGTCTTTCCAGGTTTTTCTGAAGTCAGCATGTTCATCATTTCTTGTAGCACAATAGTATTCTATCACATTCATGTACCACAACTTGCTCAGCCATTCCCCTGGGTGCCCTAGAAGTGATATTGCTGGGTCAGAGGGTATGCCATGAATACAGATTTTGATAGATAAATGGGACTTAGGAATGTATAGAAGTAGAATATCTGAAGGGGGCTGTTAACTCAGTGTTGGGTCCCTACTCAGTTTATTTATGAAATCTTTTCCCTGTTTTCCTCTCAAGTTTGTACTTTCTTCATGTGATACCCGAAATACATTTACCTTTGACTTCTGTCTGTAAAATGAGCTAGTACTAATAATAGTAGCACTTGTCTTATAAAGTTATTGTGGGGATTTAAGGAGATAACATAAATAAATAAATAAAATGTCTTACAAATCTTTAACCACTATAAAAATTATGTTAAAATTGCTGTTGTTTACTCTTGCTATGTTATGGAGATGTTGTAACCAAAAGATAGAACTATTTAATATTTAGGTTAGTCAGCAAGGTTTTTTTTGTGTTTTTCTGATTTTTTTTTTCTGTTAGCACAAATTTCTTCAGCACTTGGAACATGGAAAGACCCTGTGCTAGACACTTGTGATAAAAGAAGGTATATGGGTTCCAGGAGATGGGTAAATCACCATAGATAACTTCAAAGGGACAAATACACCAAATTCATTCTCTCTTTGAAATACAGTTAATCGTTTTTAGTGCTAAAAGTTGATGTAACACCTTTATTTCTTTTTTAAATTAATTTTTTTGTAGTTATCAAGCATTTTTTCCCCTCTCATCTCCCCTTTTCTTCAATGAAGAACAAGAAAAGAGGAAAACAAGACCCTTTTAACAAATGCATGTGTATGCCAAGTGAAAATATGTCTCAATTCTATATATTTAGTTCCTTACCTCTCAGTCAGGACGTGAGTAGCATTCTTTGTAGTCAGCCTTCTGGATGGGTTGATCAGAGTTGAGTCTTTCAGAATTGTACCTTTCTATGATGTTGTTAGAACCTAAATTGTTCTGCTGATTCTTCTTGCTTGACTTCATCAGTTCATACAAGTCATCCTTGGTTTCTCAGAAACTATCTCCTTCATCATTTCTTAGAGCTAGCACAGGTTAATTTGAACACTGAAGCACCTTGCTATCCCAGAAAAGCTTAAGGTTGTTTTTAACGAGAATAATCCAAAGTGCTACAGGTGGTGACCGTAACAGTTATCAGATTGTGATTCTCATTATTAGCCATTAGATTTTCAAATTCATTTAAAACAAAAATTAATTAAAAATTGACTTTATGAGGAGCACACTGCTCCTCATCTGGTAGATAATATGTAGCTTACGTAATACATGGGTACCTTTTTTTATAGAACTGATGTGTTGGATTATAAATTTAGAGCTAGTAAGGAACTTGAAAGATCAGGAGGTTGAATCCTCTCACTTTAAGGGTAAAGAAATGGAGATGTACACAGGTCAGGTGACTTGTCCAGTGTCATCCAGATGTTAAATGGCAAGACCCAGGATTTGTACTCCAGTTCTTCCCATTTCCCAAACCTAGAGTTCTTTCCACTGTACTATTGTGCCTGTCCAGGGTAAGGAAGCTCTTGCTATTATATCTGTGAAGTAAGGAAAATGTATTTGCTTTTAATGCAGAACATAAATGATTCAGGGTGGCTAAAGATTTAGTATGGGATGTGGTATTGCAGAAGTTTCTAAATTAACAAAAAAGGGGTAAATGAACTTCTTTTCTCCTTAGAGCATCTTTAAGTAAGTATAGAATGATTTTACACACACACACACACACACACACACACACACACACACACACACACACACACACTTTTGTCTAATAGCAGTCATCTGGGGAAGGGTGGAAAAAGGGGAAAAAAGAAAGTTACATGTTAACTTTATATATTTAAAAGGAATAGCAAGTTGTCCATGATAGATTTGCAGTTTTTTGTGCAATCATCTTCTTTTACCCTGTTCTATATTATGGAAATTCTTTTTTATTTAAGTTCAGAATGAAATAAATGAAATTGAAAAAAAAAACAAGAAATGGCTAGTGGTCCAGTTTGGCCAGAATACAGAAATACGTAAACTAAATAATATAATGATTATGAGATCAGTCAATCACTCAAAAAGCATTTATTAAGCACTTAGTAAAAAGAAAAAGAAGAGGACATTTGGAGGTCTTCAGTATTTGAGAGATGAGCCATGGAAGAAGAACCAGCAAAGGAGACTGAAAAAAGCAGGAAAAGAATCAGGAGAAAATACTGTCAGAGAAGACAGATTATCTAAGAGGAAGAGGTTGTACATGCTGTCAAATGTTACAAAAGTCAAGCAGCATGAAAAATGAAAATTTTTCACCATCAGATTTAGCAATTAATAGCTTGTTGGTAACCATGGAAAGTAGGTTCAGGTGAAGGTTAGGGTGGAGCATGAAAGCTGGAATGCAGAGGAGTTCTTCAGAAGTGAGAAGAGAGGAAATGAGGAAACGACCTTTCTGATTATTCCTTTTCACTCTCCTTTGTTGGTTCATCATTCTTTGATTCATATCTTAATTATGAAGGTCTCCTCAAGGGCCCTCTTCTTTTTCTTCTTACTTTGTAACAATTAGCTATTTGACTATGAAGGATTATTTTTTTTTAATAGTATAAACTTGGTTGCATTTTTAGGTAAGAGGGAAGGAGCCAATTAGGGAAGGGATTGAAGATTAGAGAGAAAGTAAATGATTGAGATGGCTGACTTCCAGAAGAAACAGAAACAGACTAGATCAAGAGATTATGATCACAAGTGGAGGGTGGTTGGCACTAACACAGAGACTGCAACAAAGGAGGAAAGCATAGGGCATATAAAGTGGTTTTGAGGTATAGAATAGGGTAACTATCTCAAATATAGACGGAATAGGCAGAGCGAATGGATCAAATATCCCTAGAATGTCTAAGATGAGCTGAAAGAGACCTGGAAAATAATTTTGTTTGACCCTACCCTATCCCTAATTTGCAGATAAGTAAATCAGTCCCAAAGAGGGAGATGATGTGCCCAAGGTCACATGATGGAAGAGGTAAGACAAGAACTCAGTTTGATTTCTAGTCCAGAGTTCTTTTTTTTTTTTTTTTTTAAATTCCATCTCACCCAGGAAGTTCTCAATGGTCAGAAATGGGTTCCCTTTTTTTCTTTGTATCCAAAATCTTAGCATAACATCTTACACATTAGTGATTAACAAATGTTTATTGAGCTGAACTGAAAAAGAGGAGATCAGGATGAACAACCTCATTTTTTAAATAGGAGGTGATAGTGCTCTGCTTGGGCAGAGGCAAGGAAGGGTTATTTGGGAGGTTTGCAAGCAGAACAGATTTGATGATAAAGTCAGTTAGGAAGAAATAGAAGAATTACCTGACAATAGTTAGTGCCCAGTTGAAATTAGGTAACAAATGTATAGCACATAGTTAGCATAGTTTTGTGACTTTTGTGAGGCCGTTCGGTGGCCAGCTCTTGGGTATTTGGTTATGGTTTGGCAAAGCATGAGCATCAAGAGAACAAGGAAGTTTCAAGGTGAAGGCATTGTGTAGTTTAAATGATTAACCACAAGATAAAAATTGAGAAGGTAAAAAACTGAGGCAAGAGCTTGGGTGATTGCCTAGGAAATCATGAAGGAAAGTATATTGAGGTGTTTATACACACACACAATATTATATGTAATATAGAATATATGTATATATATACACACACACACATACTAGAGTTTGCATTGAGAAAAGTATAGGAAGAAAAAATGGTCATAGAAGAATTTCAGCATTCTAGATCATGGAGGTAGAAGGTGAAGCTATCAGATCATTAGAGTAAAAAAGGCCGGGGTGTTCTGAGTAGCCATCAACATAATTACTGATGTCTTTAAGTTTAAGGGAAAGGGTTGGAGTAGAGAAAAAGACTGAGTCAGAAGGGAAAAGGGTCTTGTCAGGTCTTGCCAGTAGACAATTAGCCATTGAATGGAGATACAGTCTCTCTTTGACTGGATCCTGTGATGTTAGAAGATGGCATTAGTTCTCTCTAAATGTAGGAAAGAGGGAAGATTGGCCTCGGTGTCACAAACCCCACTCAGACTGAAGATCTGAACAAGGGTCCTAGAAATTAGAACAAAGTGCCAGAGAAAAATTCTGTCCCATGTCCAGCTTAGAAGCAAGAGAGAGGAGAGTTGTGTCTCTGCTGAACTAAGACAAGGTAGAGGGGGTGGAGAATTGGTAGGCTCGAGAAAACTGAGAGTGGATATTACATACAACATGGCACAGAGATTAAAGCTTCTATTCACAGTTACTCTACCGAGTTAGTTGCTCAGTGTTTCTATTTATCCCTGCTAAGTCACCCTGTGAAGGCATATGAAAATCAAATGAAGGAACTAGGGTTATTTGACGTGGGAAAGAAAAATGCTGGGGATGGAGAAACAAACCTGACATGTGTCTTTGAGTATTTGAAGAACTGTCACATAGAAGAAGGTTTACATTTCTCCTGCTTGGGCCTAGATACAGAACAGGGAGGAGCAAGGGTACAGCTTACTGAGAGACAACCTTAGGTTTGATGTAAGGGAAAGCTTTCTAACAATCAGAATAATCTAAAAATGTAATGGGATGCCTTAAGAGATGGAAGGTCTTCAACTGGCTAGCGGAGTTGGGGATGAAGGGATATTATATGAAGACTGGAAAGTCGGTACTGGTAGTGAGGGCAGTTGGTTGGTTATGAAAAGTCCTGAATGCCAGACGGGGAGCCACTGGAGTTTATTGACTAGGGAAATGACATGATGAGACCTGGGCATTAGGAAAATCACTTTGACAGCTGAACGGAGGATGGACTGGAGTGAAGAGGGAGACTGGCAGGCAGAGCTTCCATCAGACTATTGCAGTAGTCCAGGCATGAGGAAATGAGGACTTACACTACCAGGTCTCAGTGTGAGAGGAGAGAAAGGGACATATTTGAGAGATGTTACAGTGGTAGCATTAGTAGGTCTTGGCAACAGATTATATGTGATTGTGAGAGACAGAGAAGCAGAGGCATTAGTGTGAGGTGAAGAGGACCTGCATCACGGTTATAGTAGTGTCAGAAGAAAAAACGGGGTGTATACAAGAGATCTTGCACAAGTAGAATCAACAGGGCGTGGCAGTGGATTGGATATGGGGGATGAGAGTGAGGCATCGATGATAACACCTAGCTAGGTTGGGTGACTGGGAGGATTATGAGGTAGGCAGTGTGCCATAATGTAGAGAGTGCTGTATTTGAAGAAAGAGATGTTGGTGTTCAATTCCTCTTTCTGATAGCTAAGTCATCTGCTCTCAACTTTATTTTCTTACCTTACAACATGGTTCTAAGGGTGAAATGAGAGAAAATTTCGGACTTTAGTTGGACAGGTCCTCAAGTGTCCATCTAGTCCAACACATACTTGAAAAAAAACCTCCTCTATAACGTATCTTAAAAGTGATCACGCAGCCTTGGCTTGAAGACTTTCCAGGATGGGGGAACTCACTCGCCCCAGGCAACCCATCCTACTTTTATGTCTCTTGGTCTCTTTTGTTGTTGCTCAGTTGGTTCTGACTCTTCATTGACCCCATTTGGGGTTTTCTTAGGAAAGATACTGGAGTGGTTTGCCATTTCCTTCTCCGGCTCATTTTACAGATCAGGAAATTGAGAGAAACAGGGTTAAATACTTGTCCGGTGTTACCCAGCTAGGAAGCGAGGCCATATTTGAACTCTGGAAAATGAGTCTTCTTGACTCCAGGCTTGGCACTCCAATCAGGTACCACCTAGCTGCCCCTTTATGTCTCTCCTTAAGCTAAACATTCACAGTTCCTCTAGCATACCCTCAAGCTCAAAGGCCCTTCACCGGCTTGTTTCCCTTCCAGGAAGCTCTCTGGTATATCATTGTTCTTTATCAGAACCGAACATAATACTCCAGATGTGATCTGATTGGGACATCCATAGAAGGACTATGGGAGTATCACTTCTTTTCTCTTGTAAAATATACCTTAGTGCAGTTTTTATATTACATTAACTGTATTTATCAGACAAACTTCTCTCTAACCCGAACATCCTCATCTACTTACGAAATGCCCAGAGAATGATAGCCAGGCAGAATGTCTTCAGGCTAAGATTTAAGTTTGGATTTTTAAATTTTTTATCAGTCAGTTAAATACTTAAACTCAGTGAAGTGGGACTTTAAAGATAAAAATGAAATATTCCTTACTCTGTGGAAATTTACATTCTCTCAGGGAAGAATACATGTAAATATGCAAGTAAGTACTCATTAAATGTAAAGTAATTTTTTTGGAGGGGTGATTGAAGGATATACTAACACCTAGGAGCCTCTTATAGAAAGTGGCATTTTGGCTGAGCTTTAAAGGAAAGTAGTAATTCCAAAAGGATAGCCAATGCAAAGGCATAGAGTTAGGGGATAGAATGTTACATATGAGCAAAAGTAAGAGGGTTGGTTTGACTAACAACAGAGCATGCATAAAGGGAATAATGGCTGGAAAGGTGGTTTGGATCCAGGTTGTGAAGGACCTTAAATACTGAAAAGAGCAATTGTATTTTATCCTAGATATATTAGGAAGTTTGAGTTCAGAAGTGACATGGTCAGAGGTGAATTTTAGGCAGATCACTGGGGCAGTTGTGTGGAGGATGGATAGGAGAAATGAGAGATTTGAAGCAGAAAGGTTAGAAGGTGATTGTTGTAGGCCAGATTCCTGTTATAAAAAATGAATCTCACTAAATGGTTGCATTATTGGAATTTGTACTCTTCAAAGTTATAATTACAATGGAAATAGGAATGTAATTTTTTAAGATATTTTGCTGTTTATTTTATTTACTATAAATTTGTCTATTTTATTTACTATAACAGCAGAAGTTAAGAAAAGGTATTTCTGTTTCACGTTTATTACAAAGTAATAAAATAGTTATAGAAGGCAAAATTTATAAATTTAAAAATTACTTAATGTTGTACTTCAAGGTAAGCCTACAGTGGTGATATGGTGCAAATGTCATTATGTTGTTTAGTGTATTTTAGCAGTATACATTGAGTTGTCTTTTCTTTCTTTAAATCCTCCTACGCTGGTAGGTACAGAGAGAACTTTTTCTACTTCTTAGTTAATTTGCATGCTCACATTCTTACTCTGTGAACCAAGTATAATTGCATGACCTGGGACATTATCTAAAATCAGTAATGGCTTTCAACTTATATTGTTGCCTTTGCGATATTTTTCAGCAACTGGGCTTAAATAACTTGAAAATCAACTTTAGTCGTCCACGCTTTCTTATTTGACCACCAGAGAGAACTGAAAGTAAGCAATAGTTGTAGCTTCTTGGAGCAAGGATTTTTGGACTGATAAGCAAACATTGGTTTTAATTGAAAAATTGCCTTCTGCATTCCTTCCAACAAAAGAGTTAGATGATCTTAGACATTTTAAATCCAGGTTGAATTTTTCTTTCTTAGAAACACAAGTTGTGGAAAGAATCCCTTTCCAGAATAAGCCTGTTTAATAATAATAGCTGACATTTATGTAGGTCCCATTATGTGCCAGACACTGTGCTAAGCTCTTTACAAACATCTCATTTGATCCTCACAACAATCCTGGAAGGGAAGTAGGTGCTATTATCATCTCCATTTTATAGATGAGAAGATTGAGTCAAACAGAGATTAAATGAGTTGCCCAGCATCATGCAGCTAGTTGTCTGAGGTAGGATTTTAACTTGAGTCTTCCTTACTCCAGGCCCAGTTCTCTAATCCACTGTACCACCCGTCTATCTGTCCCTGGAATAATAGCTAGTGTTTATATAGTGTTTTAACATCTACAAATATTATCCCACTTTATTCTCACAACAACCCTGGGAGGTGCGTGCCCTTATTTCAAATGAAGAAAAATGTGGTTGAAGGAGGTTAAGTGAGTAGCCCATGGTCACATAGGTAATAGTCTCTAAGACTCTACGCATTGTGCTGTATCTCTCTCACATTACAAATTTTATCTTTGATCAGTATGTCCACCTTTGATTATTTTCTTCAAAACATCAGAATATGTAGCTGCATTAGTCAACTCTCCTGTAATTTTAACATTAGACACAAACAGGTATGTATATGTGTGTGATATTATTCTATATATACTTCTATTTACCAGTTCTTTCTCTGGATGCAGATAGTCTTTCAAATGTCATTTCCACTGATAAAATCCTATCGGTTTCTGATGTTGAACCATCTGACAGTGCCAAGGACTTTAGTGACAAGACCTTTTTTTCCCCCCTGGGTTTTCAGTTGCTGTGACTATAAAACATGTAGGAGCAGGTCCAGGCTGCATCTTCACAGGGTTTGCTTTCCAGGAAGATAGCACTGAGCTAGAAGCCTTGCGACTCTTTGGTTCAGTGTCCTGGGGCTTTTCCCTTGTGGTTTGAGGGGAGATGGTGGCAATTTGACTGCTTCAGCTAGGCTGGAACTCCTGCCCTGCCCTGTGTGTGCAGTCTGCTGGCAGTAGGGACGGCTGGCCCCTTCTCTGCAGAAGGGCTGAAGGCTTCAGGGGTCCTGCCATTCCCAGGACTCTTGTGCTGTCTTCCTGTTGGTGGCAGTTAATTAGCAGTTTTTGCTCTTGGTGGGGAGGAGGGTGGGCCCCTTTCTCCAGGGTGCTATCTCCCTTCAATCATGGCTATGGGGGCTGGGCTGGAATCAGGTCTGGTAGTTTTGGGAGGACCTTCTGTTTCCAAGGCTCTTGGGTTCATAGTCTTGGGACTATCCCTATTAGGGTTTGAGGACAGGTGCTGTTTCAGGTGGCGGTGGTTTTACTTGCCTGGCACATGATGCTTCCCATCCCTCCTTCAGAGTGCCCTGCTGCTTCAGCCAGGCTGACTAGCTTAATGCTTGTTGGCTGACTGACAGTTAACTCATCTGTAAAAGAATATTGGTACTACCCACCTTACAGCTTTGCTATAAGGAAAGTACTTTCATACCTTAAAGTTTTATATGAATATGAGGTTTTGCTCTTGCCTTTGTCATTTGGCTATTTTATTTATTCCATTTAAGAACTGTACAGTATATTGTTAGAATTTGTGACCGTTTTTTAGGTAGCTAGGTGGCACAGTTGAAAAGACGGCCAAGCCTAGAGTCAGGCCTTAGTAACTTGCCAGCTATGTGACCCTAGGCAAGTCCTTTAATCTGTTTAACTCAGTTTATTCATCTATAAAATGGTAATAATAGCACCTACCTCCCAAAGTTTTTGTGAGGATCAGATGTGATAATTGTAAAACTCTTAGCACAATGTCTGGCACATAGTAGGTGCCTAAATGCTTGTTAACCACAAATGTGATTCCAGCTTCAGTGCTACAATGTTGGATTTTTTTTTTAGAAGGTACCATTCACTGATTTAAAACTGAGACCTTTTAAAAATACATACTTTTACTCAATAATTACTGATAACCATCTAGCAAAAAATGTGACAGTGCTGTGTGTTCTCATTTCCAGCTGTGACCTTTCTACTTTTGTGAATATGGGTGTTCTTTCATGAATGCTTTGCTCCTCTGTCTTCATAGAAATGTCATAGAATCCTAGAACCTTAAGTTAGTTTTACAGGTGAAAAAATTAGATTCAGCACTTAAGGGTAAAGTTCTATACCTAGTAAGTAGGGCAACAGGGACTCAATTGGGTTCTTTTAACTTGATTTCTATGTTAAGTAGTGGAAATAATACTTAGTCCAATATAATAAATAATAAGTGCCCACTATGTGCAAGACCCTATGCCCAAGGCCACAGATACTACAACTTATAAAATATACATTAATACAGAATAATTTCAGGAAGGAAGAGAGTATGGATACCTAAGGGACTGGAAATGGCATCATGGTCCAGTCAAAAAGAATACTGGATTTGGTGTCAGAGCATATAAGATTGCATGGTGTAGTGGTTAGGGTACTGGATTTGGAGTCAGAAAAACCTGGGTTCAAATCCTCCTTCATTCTGATCAATTCCCTTTTCCTCTCTCTGCTTCAGTTGCCTCCTTGGTAAAGTAAGGGCATTGGACTTTTCATGATTCCTCAAGTTCCTTCCAGCTCTAAATCGATGATCTTATCACCTGGGTTTAGATAATTGTAATGTAATATGCTTTTTTCTATGACCTTGGGCAAGTGAGTCTACTTCTCTGAGCCTCAGTTTCTTCATCTGTAAAACAAAAGTGTTGAATCAGATTTTATCTTAGATTCTTTTCAGGTTTAAGACTATGATCCTATAAATCTTTGAAAAGCTTCCTAGAAAAAATGGCATATGAACTGTACTTTCAAGAAAACTATGAGTTCCATGAGACAGACATTGGAGAGAGTGCATTGCAGACATGTGAAGCCATTTGTGTGAAGGCACTGGAATGGGAAATGTAATGTCAGTTTTTATTTTTTCGGACAAAATGTTAGTTCAGCATTGTGGTTAGAGAGCCATCCTCAAAGCCAAGAAACCTGGGTTCAAGTACCGCCTCTGACACCTGCTTGCTATGGCAAGTCACTTCATTTCTCAGTGCTCCAGGCTAAGGGTGTCAAACTCGCATAGAAATGGGGACCACTAAATCAAGATTCTTATTGTAGGAGACATTTATTGGGTGATTTCCTACCAACTACACTGCTTTTGGACTTCTTTGGAACTTGCATTCCGTCTCCATAAAACTCATCATTGGGAAATCTCATTACTTGCAGGATTAACTCTGCCTGATACAACATCTCCTTGGTACCCTCTGCCCCTCTGATTGGACCCTATGACTGGAGGACAGGGCCATGGGCTCCAGGGCCTCTATTTAAGCAAGGAACTCAGCATTACCACCAGCCACACTGCTTTTGGACTTCTCTGTTATACCTCTGTGCCTTTCTCTCTCCCTTTTTTCCATTCTCCCATCCCCCCCCTTTGCAACTTCCTTTTGTGTTTTTTTGCCCATTAGATTGTAAGCTCCTCGAGGGCAGGGACTGCCTTTGTTTTCATTTGTATCCCCAGTGTTTAGCACAGTGTCTAGAACATAGTAGGAACTTAATAAAAATGTACCAACTTTTGGGGACAAGAGCTACCAGCTGCCTTATAGGCTAGCTGTGTTATACAAGATATATCTAGTTTTTTAAGAGTATAATTACTGAATATATTTATAGTGAGCCATATAAGGAGAGCCATTGTGTCATAATGTTAAGAGAGAGCTAGCCTTGGGGTCTGTAAGACCTGGATTCACATTCCATTATGACACCTACTATGTGACCCTGAGCTAGTCAGTTAACTGCTCATGGCTTTAGGTAACTCTTAAGACTAAACTACAAAAGTGAATGGATGATATCTAAAAAACAGAATTAGGGGGTGAGAGGATTGTACTGGGAAAAGGAGAAAGGGAGAGGCAGAATGGGGTAAATTATCTCACATAAAAGAGGCAAGAAAAAGCTTTTACAGTGGAAGAGAAGGGGGGAGGTGAGAGAGAAGGAGTGAATCTTGCTCTCATTAGATTTGGCTTAAGGAGGGAAAAACATGCACACTCAGTTGGGTTTGGAAATCTGTCTTACCACAGGAAAATGGAGGGAAGGGGATGAGAGAGGGGGATGATAGAAGGGAGGGCAGATTAGGGGAGGGGGTAATCAGAAGCAAACACTTTTGAGGAGGACAGGGTCAAAGAAGAGAAAAAAATAAATGGGGTGGGTTAGGATAGAGGGAAATAAAGTTAGTCTTTCACAGCATGACTATTATGGAAGTGTTTTGCATGACTGTACAAGTATAACCTGTATCGAATTGCTTGCTTTCTCAATGAGGGTGGATGAGGAGAGAGAAAGGGAGAGAATTTGAAACTCAGAGTTTTAAAAATGAATGTTAAGAATTGTTTTTACATGCAACTGGGAAATAAGATATACATGCAATGGGGCATAGAAATCTATCCTGCCCTGCAGGAAAATAGAAGGGGCAGGGGATAAGAGAAGGAGGGGAAGAAATAGAAGGGAGTGCAGATTAGGGGAAGGGGTATTCAAAATGTATGCCATCTTGGGGTGGGGGGAGGGGAGAGATGGGGAGAAAACTTGGAACTCAAAATCTTGTGGAAGTGAATGTTGAAAACAAAAATTAAATTAAAAGAAAAGCCAAAAAAAGAAACAACAACAAAAAGACCAAACTGCAAAGCAGTTTATTGGTTGAGTAAGTTCCTCCGCAGGGGCTCCTTCCCCTGATAAAATTACAGGTCAAGGGGGCAGCTTTGGTGGCACAGTAGATAGAGTCCGACCTTCGAGTCAGGAGGACCTGAGTTCAAATCTGTCCTCATACACTTGACACTTACTAGCTGTGTGACCCTGGGCAAATCACTTAACCCTGATTGCCTCACCAAAAACGGGAAAAAAAAAGGAAAGAGAAGCATATTTAAAGAAATGTAGAATTGAAAAGAGGTGAGCTGATCATGTGATGAGACAAAGATATCCCCCCCAGGGCCTGCTCCCCTGATTGGTGAGTCCTTGGTTGGGACAGCAATTTCTTGAGGGGTCCCAGTTGTGCTTAACATAAAAACCCCTGAAGACCATGACAATTGTGGCAATTCTGGACAGCATACTAAAACACAGAGACATCACCTTGCCAACAGAGATCCATATAGTCATATCTGTGGTCTTTCCAGTAGCCATATGTGACTGTGAGAGTTGGAAAGCTGAGCTCCACTGAATTGATGTTTTTGAATTGTGGTGCGGGAGAAGACTTTTGAGAGTCTCTTGGAGAGCAAAGAGATCAAATCAGTCAATACTGAAATTAATTCAGACAGTTCATTAGAAGTTCAGATACTGAAGCTGAAGCTTAAAGACTTTGGCCACATAATGAGAAGATAGGATTAATTGGAAAAGCCCCTGATGTTGGGAAAGATTGAAGGCAAAAGGAAAAGGGGACAGCAGAGGATGAGATGGATAGAAAATGTCACAGAAACCATCAATGAACATGAACTTGGACAGACTTTGTGAGATAGTGGAAGATAGAAGAGCCTGGTGTGCTATGGTCCATGGAATCCTAAAGAGTCAGACATGAGTGAACATGTAACAACAATCTAAAGATGATAGAACTGTTCTGTGATGATGCTTTGAGGTCAGTAGCTCCACCATGGATTGTTTCTGCTATTTATAGATGAGATTGAGTGAATTTTCTAGAGTCATTGCAAATAAATCATCAAGTAAAGTCCCAGTGAATTTTGCCCTTCTAAATTAAGCTAGTTTGAATGGAAATTCTTTTGTTTTGGGCCAAAAGCAATAGATTTTTCTGAAGACTCAAAGGCAAATTCAGGCAAGGAAAAGGGGACTATTTTAGGGAGATAACAGTGTTATTAACCAAGTATCTTTTTGTTCTGAATTTCTGGTTTTATTGTTTTACATATTCCCTGTTGGAAAATATTCCCTTTACCAGTGAGTGCTACTGGGTTGCCAGCAAAGAGTCTTAGAGAATTGCTTGGGGTCACCAAGAGGTTCAATGACTTGCCTAAAGTTGTACCTCCAGTAGGTGTTAAGAGATGGGACTCCTACCCAAGTCTTTGTGGATCTCTGTCCACTAGCCCATACCAGCCAACTTAGATCTTTAAAATGCATGCGTATGTAACAGGTCATAAGAAATGGTACCCTACACATAGCTAGATATCAAGGTATCTGGCCAATTTCATTTGTAAGTCTCCAGTTGATTTATTTCTAGGGAGATCCAGGGGAATGGATGCATAATTGATTTCTCATAATAAAATTACAGCCTCTTTCTCGCTAATTAACTTGAGCCCCCATACTAGTTCATCAAATATTTGTCATATTTTATGCTCTCTGTAATTCTGTATGCTTAAAAAGACACTAAACAGCATTTTTGTTTTATGAGATAGACATTCAGAATAGAAGTTACATACCTTCGATGAAAACAGGGTAAGAGGGTGAATACCAAAACATGACATGGTACTTTTAAAAAAATGTCAGGAGGGAAACCCAGGATGAGTAAGGAAATAGTAAGAAACCCTCTAACAATCATTGTCTCGAATTCAAGACACTAGTCTTATATAAACTTATCCTTAATTATTGGGAAAAAAAACAACTGGTGAATTTGATTACTGAATCACTGTTAGTGATCTCTGAAAGGTCTTGGACAATGAAAGTACTACAAGATTAAGAAAGGAAAAATGTCCTGACTTACGAAAGGGAAGAGAACATATAGTTCAGTACATTTATTTTGATGATCGAAAAATTCTAGAATGTGTTTTTAAAAAAAAAGATTAGTTGGTGAACATTTAGAAAGGGAATCAGTGATCAGAAAGAGGTAGCATGGCTTCAGCAAGAACAAGTCATACCAGACTAATCCTATGTCCTTTTTTGACAGGTTTATACAACTGGTAGATCAGGGGAAAGCTGTAAGTACAGTTTAGCTGAGTTTTATAAAACCATTTGGATTGGATGACCTCTGAAGTCCTTTCTAGTTTTTAAGTCTGTGAACCTATGCAAGTCTGCCATGTAATTTTTGTGAAAAAAGTGAAGAGGTGTATAATTAGGTAGGTTTGGAACTGGTTTCATAACCAGACTGTAAGAATAGTCATGAATACTTCCATTGGAATTTACTGGACGGGAAAACTATGTTTTGCCTTATGCTCCTAAACATTTTTATCAATTACTTGGATAGATGGCATATATAAGTATATATCATGCTTATCCACTTTCCAGATGGCAGAAAGCTGAGAGGAATAGCTAATACCCCTCTTGACAATCAGGATAAAAAAATAGATCATCTAGATAACAGCATTGTGCTAGATATGATTTGAAGTTTCACAGGGGAAAATAAACTCTTATACTTTGTTTCAAAATTAGAAAGTGATCTGCAGGTTTAGTGGACTTGAAAAGCAGTATAAGTCAATAGGCAGCTGAGAAAGCTAAGATGTTTTTAGGCTGCGTTGAAAAAAGCATAGTTTAAAGGAACATACGGAGTTTATAGTTCTGCTGCATTTTTCAGACATCGTCTGGGGTATTTTGTTCATTTATGGGTGTCACATTTTGTAGAAAGACTAGTAAGCTGGAATGGTCAACCACAATGAAGGAAGGACTTAAGTCATGTAAAGATTGGATTAAGTTACTTGAGATATTTTGATAGAAGGAAAGAAGGCTAAGGTATGGGGGGAACTGTGTATCTCCCAAGTATCTTAATCAGCAGAACTAGAATAGTAAGTAAAATTGGACAGCTGGTGAAATTGGCACAGTGGATAGAGTGCCCATCTTGGAGTCAAGAAGACCAGAGTTTAGATCCAGCCTCAGACACTTAATAGTTGTGTGACCCTGGGCAAATCACTTAACCTCTGTGCCTCAGTTTCTTCATCTGTAAAATGGGGGAAATAATAATTCGTACCTTCCAGCATTGTTGTGAGGAGCGATGAGATAATTGTAAAGTGTTTGGTTGTGCCTGACACATAGTAGGTGCTATGTAAATGTTGTTTTTGTTGATGTTGGTATTATGGGAAATTTGAAGCAAAGAAAAACTTTTTTTAAAAAAATTCATTAATTTATTTATTTTTAGTTTTCAACACTCACTAACACAAGATTTTGAGTTCCAAATTTTCTCCCCATCTTGTCCCTCCTCCAACCCCAAGACAGTGTGCATTCTGAATACCCTTAAGGAAAAACTTTCTACTGGAGCTAGACAACAATGAAATGTCCTACTTCAGTAGATAGCTGTTTCCATCTCATCAGAAATCTTCAAATGAAAGCCAAATATCCACTTGGTTATGTTATAGAAGGAATTTTTTTTCCAAGTACATATATTGGACTAGGTGGCCACTTAGGTTGCTTTGACTCTCAAATTCTGTGATTGTGGGGGCAGGGGGAGGAGATGGGGGAAGATGATGATGTGGTCTTTTAATGGCTAAGGAGACCCGATGTTGAGTAGTGTGTAGTTCAGTGTTAATTTCCTTCACAAACTGGTTCTGTTTAAAATTTTTTTTTTTTAAATACCCTAACGTGTAAAACCAAGAGGGAAAAAACCCTGTTTTCCTCTCAGAAAAGTCCCATGCTGGAAATTAACCTTGAATGAGGGACTCCTGTTTTGCTCTTGAATTCTTTTTTTTTTTTTTTTAAAGGCAATTGGGGTTAAGTGACTTGCCCAGGGTCACACAGCTAGTAAGTGTCAAGTGTGGTCTGAGGCTGGATTTGAACTCAGATCCTCCTGACTTCAGGGCCGGTGCTGTATCCATTGCACCACCTAGCTGCCCCTGCTCTTGAATTCTTGGAACTCATAATTGGATATTAAAAATGTTTGGGGATTACCATGAGGTAGGGTTGTGTGTGAGACAGCTTTTCAGACAGGCTTGACATGACTGATTAATTCATTTTAAGGCCTTGATTATTCAAAAGTGTCAGAGGAGTAGTCTCTTCACACCCCCACCCCCACCCTCACCCTTATATTAGGCCTGCTTCTGGAATTCCCCCAAACAGTTACTTTCTCAGTTATTTCAAAGTTGCTCAAGGCTACACAAAAATAAATAGTCCTAAGCCCATGCAGCTTTGGAGAAATGGCTTCATTGACAGATTAGATTTTAGGCCTCACCATGGATTTTATGCTTTGATGCTGCATTGATAAATATTTGTTTATTCAGTAAACTTTTATTAAGTCCCTGCTGTGAAGGCACTGTGCTTAGGTATTCAAATACAGAAATTAAACAGTCTTGACCTCCAGGTGTTGATGTTCTACAGGGGGAGTATCTAATTATAAAATAATTTACCATGCAGGTCCCCCTGGGTTCTTGAAAGCTATGCTAATGGCATGCAAACTCTCATACCTTCTACCAAATTGGAAGGCGTTGGAGTCCATTGATTGATTGTATATGTCTGTTCATCAGGACCACCTTAACTAAAGTTCAGAGAGTCATTGGAAGGTACTCATTAGCAAAATCTCAATCATAGAACTTCAGATTTGGAAGTTACCTCTGAGGCCCCTAGTCTAACTTCTCTTTGATCAAGAATCCTCTCTGCTGCATGCCAGATGAATGGCCAGGGTGTAGCCATGACTTCCCTTTCATTTAAGGGGAAATCAGTAACTACTGCAGCCCATTCCACTTTTGGAACTTTTTTTTTAATCATGAAGTTTAATTGATAACTTTTGTTCTTATATCATCTACATTTCCCAAAGATCTCTCCTCTTAAAAGAGCCATTCCTTATAACAAATAAATTTTTAAAAGAAAAAAAGGGAAGAGAAAAAAAATCAGTAAAACTAATAAAATATATAGCAAAAAATGTCATTTTATGAAGTGTGCCCCAATCATGAACTCCCTACCTCCTCAAAGAACAAGGGTGAAGTGGTGATATCTTCTCATATATCTTCATTGGGGTCCAGAATTGCTTTTTGGAATTTTGCAACATTAATTTTTGATTGTGTTATGGTTGTTTTTTTTTCTACTTGCATTGTAATCATCATGTATATTGTTTACTTGGCTCTACATACTTCACTTTTCATGTAAATCTTTCCATGCTTCTCTATATTTATTATTTTTGTCATTTTTTACAGCACAGAAATATTCTATTAAATTCATGTACCACCATTTGTTTAGTAATTCTCCAATCCAAGGATATCTACTTCATTTCCAATTCTTTACTACCACAGAAGTGTTGTTATAAATATGTTGGTGTTTATGGAACCTTTTCCTCATGTGACATTCTCATGTGTAAGCTTAGCAGTAGAATTTCTAGGTCAAAAGATACGGCATTTTCAGTCAAATTGCTTTCCAGAATAGTTATACTAAATCACTCTTTTAGCTCCATTAACATTGCATTAGTGCAGTGCACTATTGGTGGAGTCATGAAGTAGTCTAACCATTCGGGAGAGCTGTTTAGAAAGATGCCTAAAGGCAATAAAACTGTGAACTCTTTGACTCAGAAATGCCACTACTAGGTCTATATTCCAAAGATCAAATAAAAAGGAAAAGAACCCATATGTACAAAAATATTTATAGCAGCTCTTTTTGTAGTGGTAAAGAATTCCAAATTGAGAGAATGCCCATCATTTGTTGGGTGGCTGAACAAGTTGTGGTATATGATTGTGCTATAAAATTGACAAGTGGAATGGTTTCAGAAAAACCTGACAAGACTTATGAACTGATGCAAAATGAAGTGATCGGAATCAGAAGAACATTGTACACAGTAACAGCGTATTGTAACAATGATCAAATGTGAAAGACTTAGCTACTGTGATCAAGAGGATGATCCAAGACAGTTCCAAAGGACTCATGATGAAAAATGCTATCCACCTCTAGAAAAAGAACTGATAAACTCTGAGTGCAGATTGAAGCATATTTCTCTTCTCCTTTCCCTTAAAATGAATGTTAAGAATTAAAAAATAAAAAAACAAAATAAACATTTCATTAGTGTGCCTGTCTTCCCACAAAGCCTCCAGTGTAGACTATTCCCATCTTTTATCTTCTTTGTCAGTTTGCTGGGAGTGAGTTGAATCTTTGGGGTTGTTTTGATTTTCATTTCTTTTATTAATGATTTGGAGCGTTCTTTCATGTGATTGTTAATATTTTGTAGTTTTTCTTCTGAGAACTGTTTGCTCATATCTTTTAACCATTTAACTATTGGAGAATGGCTTTTGATCTTAAATGTTTTTATTAGTTATCTATAAATCATAGATACCAAATCCTTATCAGAGAAATTTGATAGAAAGTTCTCTCCCCCCCAATTTAATCATTTCCCTTCTTATTCAGGATACATTTTGCTTGTGCAAAAAGCTTTTCAATTTCATGTAATAAAGAATTATCTGTTTTATCTTTTGTAATTACCTCCATTCCTTTTTTGGTTAAGAATTCATCTCTCCTCCACATCTGTGAAAAGTATTAGACAAAGCAAAAACAATAATCTACAATGTAAACCAATAAATAAGGAGACTACGTTATGCTAAAACAAACTATAGATAAAAAAACCAGTATCAGTATTAAATTTTCATGTTCAAATAACATAGCATCTACATTCAGAGAGGGAAAATGAACTGAATTTCAAGAAGACATGGATAAATTAACCAAAAAAAAAAAAAGATAAAAAATAATACAGAATTGAATACATTGCTTGAAAAATTTGAAATAAAAGTTTTATGGCACTTTATGAATGGTTTTGCTAAAGAATGTACATATCCAGCATCATGGAACTTTTGTAGAAATTGCCTTTTAGATCACAGAGATATTACAAATAACAAAAAGGTAGAAATATTAATCATGTTCTTTACAGTTCATACCAGTAAAAATAGGTATCAGTTTGAGAAACTAAACAAAACACAGATCCAATTGAAGATTTAATGAAATCTTTAAATAAAGGAGTGGGTCAAAGATCAATTCATAGAAACAAAAATTAGGTGAAAAACAGTAGTAATTAGGAAATAACATACCAAAAATTTCTGGAATGCAACAAAACAACAAGCATTGACTAAGGGCTTCTATGTGCCAGGCACTGTGTTAAGGGCTGGGGATACAAATGAAAGGTAAATGAAAAACAGTGCCTACCCTCAAGGAGCTTACATTCTACTAGGGGAAGATAACATTCAAAAGGGAACTGAAAATTGGGAATTAGGTTACCTGTAGAGAGACAATACCTCCACAAAGGGGATAGTGTTATGTCAGAGTAGAGCCAATAAGAGATTGAAGGGTTAGTCAGTCTCTCATCCCCTCCCCAAAGTGGAGGAAGGAATTCACACATGAAAGAAAGGAGCCAACTCGGCCCCATGACATTTCAGGTTGATACGGTTGAAGTGGTAAATGAATCTTCCAGGTTCAAGCAGTCTCACACACTGAGTTGGAAATTGCAGTTTGAGACGGCAGCTAAGACATGATCACAGAGTCCAAAAAGTCAGCGAAAAATAACATCCCTAAAAAAAAAAGACATTGGCAAAATAGAAAAGGAGAAGCTTAATGTATTGAACATGATTTTTTTTTAATTAGCAAGCCAAAATAAGGACTGAAGAGGAAATCTTGAGAATTAGAAGAGAAAAACATGACCAAAAAATGATCACTTTTAAAGTGATTAAATTAAAAACTATTTCTTTGAAAAAAAAAAAACTAACAAAACTGATAAACCTTTCGCTGATTTGAATTTAAAAAAAGAAAGCAGAAAATAAAACCAATAAAATAAAACAGATGAAAAAGCTAAAATCACAACAAAACCAGAAGAAATAAAAAATTATCAGAGTCCAGTATCCATAGTTATATGCCAACGAAGTTGAGAACAGGAAAGAAAAATAATTACCTTCAAAAAATATAAAATACAAATACTAACAGAACACCTAGATCTAGCGACAAAGGAAATGCCATTGGAAGAAACTCCTGGGCCAAATGGATTTGCTAAAGAATTCTATCAAACTTTTAAGTAACAATGGCAATACTACAAATTTTTCGCAAAAATTGAGTAAGAAATTCTTTTGCCAAATCCTTTTAAATTTCTTAATTTCTTAAATTTAATTTCTTTAAAAATTTTTTTACATCATAACTTTCCCCCTATTTTCCCTTTTACTCCTGACCCAGAAAGTAATACTCTATAATAAGTAGTATTTTTTTAAAGACAAAAACAAAGAAGCAAAAAAATTTAAATAACTACCTTGAAAAAATCCTGAAAATACGTACAATACTTGTGGACTTCTGAACCCTGCCATGAGATGGAGTGAATGTGCCTTCTCATATCTCTTCTTTGAAGCCATGCTTTTTCTTTATAATTTTGCAACATTCTCTTGATTTTTGTTGCTGGTGGTGGTGGTGGTGTTGAATCAACTTCCAACTGACCTGTGATTAAAATATCCAAATCATATTCTCAGACACCATCTTTTCAGGCAACTCTTCACTTACCAAAATAACTTTGCTCTTCTACATTCTTTGTCTTCAGTGGACAACAGTGAGGAGAATACAGTATATGTTTTTTGGCATTCATTTTCTTGCCTAAAACTTTATGATGATTGTCAGTAAAAGTTTAAATTTTAGATTATCCTAGAAGAGAAAAGGAGTAAGTGGGTGGAAGTAAAAATTTTTATAAAAGAGGATGGTACAAATTAATATCTTTAAAATTGTTGAGAATAGATCAGATGTATACAGACAGGGAAGAATTTACCTCTTGTATATTTCAGCTTGTAAAAATGAGGGTAGAGTGAGAAAATGAAAATAGAAGTAAGCTAAAATAATTTGGAATTTGGAAAGGGTTTGAAGTCAGTGAGAGGAGACAGGATTAGAAGCAAAACTGACTTGTTGATTTAAGAGGAGAGGGAAGTATTATACAGGACCCCCTTGACTTCCTTTAAGTCCCAACCAAAATCCCATCTTCAGTAGGAAGCCTTTCCTGACCCCTCTTTATTCCATTGCCTTCTCTTTGTTAATTGCTTCCTGTTTGTCCTATTTATAGCTTGTTTTGTATGTATTTATTTGCACACTGTCCATTGGGCCCTCCCCTCCCCCTTCAGGTTGTAAGTTCCTTGAGGGTAGGGACTGTTTCTTGCCTCTTTTTAAAAGTCTCCCTTATGCTTAGCACAGTGCCTGGCACACTGTAGGTGCTTAATAAATATTTATTGAATTGTATAGGGTTTAATGGAGGGAAACACAAATGTAACAATTACAATGCTAAATGTGTGTGGATTAAAATTGCCTAAGAAAAAGAAAGAAAATGAAAGAAATGATACATGTGAGAAACCTTAAAGATATTATCTAAATAAGGGACTAGAGCAAAATTTCATTCTAAAAACAGGAATTTTAAATACTTAATATACAGCAGCAGTCAAAATTGATAATGCCATAAAGACAAATATGGAAGTTATATTATGCTCAAAGGCACTGCAGACAGTTGAAAAAGTCATTTTTCATATATATGAATCACACTAAATCGCAAAACGTAGCACAAGTAGTTAAAGGAAAGTTAGCTGAATTGTAGTTAAGACATTGTTATCTGATAGTAATATAGTATATTTGTTGGGAACTTGAATTATTACCATCTGAGAGCTGGAGAGATCCCAGCAGAAAGTTAAATGAGAAACAAAACAACTGTGAATAGATTATCAGAAAAACTGTATTTCAGAGATCTATGGTTATTCCTGAAGAGAATAGCAGAGTACCTTTTATCATGCCCTAGGGCAGAAGGGAATCATTAACAAATGTAAAATGGAAGAAGTAGTAAACATTTTCTTTACACAGACCATCATATATTTAAAAATAGTGGTGAAAAAAGGGAAATATCAGCAAAAAATATAGAACTGAGTGGAGCAAAAATGAGACCACATACCAAAACTTAAGTGATGTAGCCAAAGCAATCCAGTGGAAATTTGTCTTTGAAAACTTGTATTAAGAGAACAAAAAGGATCAATAATGAACTGAGCATACAATTTTTTACGAGTAGAAACTAAAAAGTAAAAAAAGAAATTTCAAAAATCATAGGATACTTAAGAGCTTTAAAAGACTAAAAAAAAAAATTCCAAAAGCTCACTAGTTTTAAAAAGAAACATGATGACCCAATTCCAACAAGATGATCAGAAACTACTTTAAAAATTATGTACCGTCATCACGAAATTAAAGGAAATTGATGATTATCTACAGAAATTCAGTGTTTCCAAATCAACACATTTTAAATGACGTAGTAGATACAACACTGGACCTGGAGCTAGAAAGACCTGAATTCAAATTCAGCCCCAGACACTTATTAGCAGTATGATCCTGTAAAAGTCACTTAACCTCTGTTTGCCTCAGTTTCTTCATAGGTAAAATGGGAATAATAATAGAATTTACCTCCCAGGGTTGTTGTGAGGATCAAATGATATTATAATTATAAATTGCTTCACACATCGTTGACTTGAAAGTAAGCTTATCTATGTGTTACCTTTTATTATTTAACTGAGTCTCAGAAAAAGAAATTGAGAAAGCAAAAATGAACTATCAAAGGAACATTAGTCACAGATGGATTTATAAGTGAATTTTATCAGTTTAAAATGCAGGACATACCTATATTCCAAAAAATTCTCAAAAATAAAGGCATTCATCAGATTTCTGGTAGTGTAATCTGGAAAGAAAAAAGCAGAGAAAGAATTGTGGATCAATTTCACTACAAAATATTGATGAAAAAAAAGTTTGTTTTAATCTTAGTAGACTACAGCAATATACATGTACACGCATATAAATTCAATATGACTAAGTTGGATTTGTACCAGGTATGCAAGAATGGATCAGCATTATCCAAGTAATCAATATAATCATGTCAATAGCAGCCACCACACAATTCTGTCAGATGTACAGCACAGTAAATGACAAGTTTTTATTTCCAGGATTGTCAATTTCATCTTTGCAAAATCTTCCAGATACACCCCCTTCTCTCTTCTGACACTTCCATAACTCTTGTACCCTCATCACCTCACACCTTGATTATTGCAAAAGTCTGCTGGGGATCTGCCTGCCTGCCTCAAGTCTCTCCCCACTTCAGTTCATTCTCCATTCAGCCACTAAAGTGATTTTGTAAAGTGACATGTACACTTTTATTCAGTGATACTGACTTCCTTGCTATTCTTCAAACAAGACACTCCATTTCTGAGCATTGGGCATTTTCTCTGGCTGTCCCCCATGACTGGAATGCTCTCTCTCCTCCACTCTACTTACTGACGTTCCTGACTTCCTGTAAGTCCTAGCTAAAATCTTGAAAAACGAAGGAAAACGGTCCAACATTTGATGAGATGGAAGACCCTGTAGAATTTGAGGAGAACTTGAAACCACAACAAACCTCCTGAGTGGTTCAAAAGAGAAATGAAAATTATTAGAGCAAAATTTTTGGCCTGCACAGCAAAAATAATCAGCAGATTAAAAAAACTGCAATATGCAATGGCAAGACTCACCAAAGAAACAAGAGAGAACTAAAAACTAGGAATGCACATCTATAGAAGTGAAGGACAGTCTAGGAAAAAGAAAAGCAAAAAACAAGAATGTTAAAAGAAAATAAGTTCTCTCTGCAAGCAAAACACATGTATCAAAAAGATGAGATATGTAGAGACCACATAAGTATCATAGATCTCCTAGAAGATTATAACAGAACAAAAAAACCTTAATTCTAATGAAGCAAATAATAGAAGAGAACTATTCAGAAAATCTGAACATAGAAGTTGAAATTTCATCTGAAAGAATTGTTAGATCACCTGGGGGAGGGGGAGATAAAAAAATCAAGAAACAAAAACCATGGCTACAAACTTCAAGGTGTGTAGTTGTTAAATTTGACCATTCAATTCAGAAACCCAACACAGTCAGATACCAAGGAAAGGAAATTTGCTTAAACATGACTATTTTGAGTCCACCTGAAAACATAGGAAAGAATAAAATAATGTTTTCAGAAGATCAGTGGAGCTCAGGATTCAGCAGGGAATAACCTACTCTGAAAATCTGAGTTCAACCATAAATGAATAAAGATTGATGTTCAGTAATAAAGAGGCATTTGAAACATTTTTGGAAAAAAAAATCTGACCTAAAAAAAATTATTTGCTTCTTCAACACCTGCAAACAATAGAAATGAAGTGGAATTAATAAAAGTGGCACCCAAGCCCATTAACAATAGTAACAGCAGAGACCAGTAAGAAACTTCTTTCTAAATTTAAACAAGGACACCAGTGAAGACAGAAGCCCTTTAGGTGGAGATAATAGTGAAGAGATAGGCATGAGGCATTATGGAGAGAACCTAGTGACACCTTGCCTACAAATGAATCAATATTTTTTATGGGACTACATCATAACATGCAAGGATGTGTGAAAAAGGGAAAGGGGTGTAGATAGAGAGGAATGTGTGTTGTGAGGTCAAATATAGCGTTAGCAATAACGGGAATATGATCCTTGTGGTTTCTGTTAGATAGGATCCTGCAGGGAGTAGGTAAGGAGGAAGGGGAGGATTGAAAATAGGTAGAAAGGAAGGAGGCCTTGCTTTGGTGATGACGGGATTATACTGAGGAATGCTTCTATGGGTGAAGAGAGACAATCTGTAAAGAAAGTTGCGCTTTGAGTGTAGTCTGAGGGCTCTGGTGTTTGAAAAGGCCACTGGTCCTGCCTGAGAAGGAGGAGGCATTGGAACTATTGGGAGCACCTGGAACATGAGAGAGCGCAGAGGGGCATGAACTTGGGGGAGATTTTGAGGTATATGGGGGGAAAAAGGGAAAAGGGAATGGAGGAGGTATAGATCTGTGGTGAACTGCATAATTAGTGGCCCTACAATCGCATAATGTCCTAACACCTGCAATACTTGGCATTGTTCTGGGAGTGAATCACAGTGGAAAGGGGGAATCCATGGGGCAAACTCTGCAAAGCAATATCAGAAACCACCAAGAGGGGAGAGCCTAGAGTGGATGGAAGATAGCTTGGAAGTTTTTGATTGCATGAGAAATACAAAAAAATAGAGATAAAATTATAGGGGTTATGAGAGAATTAGCAATCTTTTTTGGAAATGAATGCAAAAAAAGAATGAACAGGAATAGTTTAAAGGGAGGAGAGGAAGGGAGGAATCTATTTGGCTGAGAAGAAAAAAGGCTCAAAGAATTATATAACCAGATAAAAGCAGGAAAGAAAAAGGAAGTAGTAGGCAAAACCACAAAGGGAAAGGAGTAACAATCCAGGGGACAGGAGAGAGTGAGGGAAAGAGAGCCCATAGAATAGGGCCACCTTAAAAAAAGATTAAGGTAATAACTGAAGGAAGATAGTATTATGTTTATAGCAGAAGAGGGGGGAAATTCATAAATTTAAAAAGAAAAAAACAATCCTTGATCAATAAAATTGATTGCCAGTGAAATTACCAAGGGAATATTCTGCAGAACTTGAAAAAATAATAAAATTTATTTGGAAAAACAAGATCTGGATTATCAAGGGTAATGATAAAAAGAAAAAGGGGGGATATTACTTCTGGGCTTTAAAGTAGATTCTAGAGCATTTGGTATTGATATTAAAAAAAAAAAAAAAGAATCAATGGAACAGACCTGACAAGGGAGAATCAAAAACAGTGGACCTCAATAACTAGTATTTGATAAAGTTGAAAACACAAATTACCTAGGAAAAATTCCTCATTTGATAAAAATTAGTGGGAAAACTAGAAAGCATTCTAAAAGAAAATAGGCTTAGACCAAAACTTAAACAATATTCCACAGTACTTAATGGATACGCAACCTTTAAAGGTCATACTATAAAAGAATTAGAAGAGACAAGTTACATGCTTTTCACAACTATGAAGAGGAGTATGTTGTTAACTGAACAAAAGATAGAGGCAGGTATAAAAGATAAAATAGATAACTTTGAGTACTTGAAACTGAAAAGCTTCTGCATGGACAAAATTAATGCACCTAGGTCAATGGGGGAAAAATATTTGTATCAGATTTCTCTGCTAAGGGTTTGATATCCAAGATATAAAAACAGTTACACACACACACACACACACAAACATACAAATTATATATATATATATTTGTGTGTATATATGGGATTGACTATTAGTCAGATAGAGATATATTTATATAGCCAGTCTCCAGTACATAGACTGTCAAAGGACATGAACAAACAATTCTCAAAAGAATTGCAAAGTATTTACAACCACATGAAAGAATGTTCCAAATCACTAATATTATGCAAATCAAAACAACTTTGAGATTTTACCTCACACCCTGCAGACTGGCAAAAAATAACAAAAAGAAGCTGCATTCAGTGTTGGAGAGGTCATGGAAGACTAAGGCACATTTCTTCACATTGGTGGAGCTGTGAAATCATAACCATTTTGGAATGCAATTTGGAATTATACAAATAAAATGTCTATGCACTTTGAACCATGGAATCCGTTAGTAGACATATACTGTAAAGAAGCCATTGATAATAAGAAAGTCCTCATTGACTGCAAAATATTTATAGCCAGATTTTTTATTTATAGCAAATAATTGGAAAGAAAGTAGATGTTCATTGATAAGGGAATAACTAAACAAATTGTGGTTTATAAATGTAGTGGAATATTACTATGCTGTAAGAAATTATGTGTGATGAGTGTGGAGAAGCATGGAAAGATCTTTATGAACTGATATAGTAATACAATAATTACAACAATGTGAATGGAAGGAATAATCACATACTGAAAAATCAAAAGAAATTGTAACAGAATTATAAAGATCAAGCAGGACTCAGAGAGAGAAGAGGATACCCCTAACCCACCCCTTCTTGGATATGACAGATCTGCAGATGTTATCCATAGCACATGTTTTAGGACTTTTTCAGTGTATTGATCAGTTGTGCTGATTTTATTTTCCTCCAAGAAATACTGTTTCTTATAGGATAGCTGTCTAGGAGGGGGAATGGGAGGGATACTTGGGATAAATATGATGATGTAAGAAACAGAAGATTTTGAGAAAAACTTATTTTTAAAAAACACATTAAAAGACCTATGCATCTTTAGTCTGGGTAATAGAATACTTAAAAGGACATAATGGCTGTGTTCTAGTATTTGTAGGGCTGTTATACTAAAGAGGAGTTAAAACTTGCTCTGCTTTGTTTGTCCTAAAGAGTCATTCTAGGAGAAGAATTGGTATAAATTACAGAGGGGTCATATTTAAGGCATGTTTGAAGGAAAATCTTCCTAATGTTACGGTGATCCAAAAGAGGAATTGACTTCCTTGGCAATTAATGTTTTTCCTGACCAAGTACTCTGGCAAAGCCTGGATAATCCTTTATTCTGTATGTTGTAGAAAGAATTCTCTTTTCATTGTGGGTGGACCACCATGACCTTTATTTCAAGACTAAAGCTCTCTTCTTCTGATCCCCACTGGGAATATTTCTCTCTGTAGATGGTTAAAAACCTCACAGATGTTTCTCTTGTTTCTTTCTCCTTTTACCAAACATATGGACCAGCCAATCAAAGCCCCTCCTTTAAATGATGGAGAAATTGAGGCATAGAGAGAATGGACTTACCCAAGGTTGTGAAGCCATTCTTAGCAGAGAGGCACTGACATCAGTCACCAACTTTATCTTTCTGTTCCCATATATTCATCTTTCTAGATAATATTGCAGTATGGTATGTCAAAGAAATAAAGCATTTAGCATGCGGCTTTGCTTATTAGCAGTCCTTATCAACTATATTCTGAATAAATCACCAGTGAATACTTCAGTGCATTTTTAATCTCATCTTATTCTCCATTAGTGCATATCATAACTCATCTATCCATATCTTCTCATCATTGCATAGTTCTTATTTCTGGTCTTTTAGAGATCCTTCAGAGATCATACAGCCAATGTGCAGAGATCAGTCAACAATCATTTATTAAGCACTTATCCAAGCATTATGCCAAGCTCTGGGAATGGTTAGTTAAAAAGCATTTATCAAGCAGCTACTATGTTCTAGGCCCTGTGCCAAGTCTTGAGGATAAAAGAAAGATTAAAAAAAAAATTCCCATTTTCAAGGAACTCATTTTAATATGGAAGACAGTATGCAAATATCTTTGTACAAATAAGATGTATATGGGCTAAATAAGAAAGAATTAGTGCAAGGAAGGTACTGGTAATAAAAGGAGAAAGGCAAAAAGCAGTCCTTGTACTCGGGGATTTCATTTTCTAATGGGGAAGGTAAACATGAAAATAACTACATACATCTAAGATATTTATAGAATTTGTGGAGGTAGTCTCAGAAGGGAGGATACTATCTGCTGGAAGGACCAGAAAACAACTGCTGTGGAGGGCTGGGTTTGAGCTGAGTCTTGAAGGAAATCAGAGAAACTAAGAGGCAGAGATGATGAAGGGAGAGCATGCTAGGTGTGGGACAGCCCATGCATTGGCATAAGTACTGGAGCTGATTGTTCTATATGCGGAACATGAAGTTATTGGCTAATGTGGCTAAATCGTAGACTGTGGAGGTGAGTAATGTGAGAGGACTGGTTCCAAGTAGAAAGGGCACAGGATTTGAAGAGCTTGAAATGCCAAACGAAGGATGAGGTCTTGGAGAAAATAGGGAGTCACTGGAATTTATTGAGTAGAGGGGTGATGTAGACCTTTGCCTTAGGAAAATCATTTTGACCACTGAATAAAAAGAATTGGCACAGGGAGGGAGATAATTTATTTTATTTATTTTTTATTTATTTACTTTTAGTTTTCAATATTCACTTCTATGAGATTTTGAGTTCCAAATTTTCTCCCCATCCCTCCCCTCCCCAAGACGGTGTGCAATTTGATATATACTCAACATATACATTCATGTTGAACGTATTTTCACATTAATCATGTTGTAAAGAAGAATTAGAACCAATGGGAGAAACAATGAGAAAAGAAACAAACAAAAAAAGAAAAAAAAAAGAAAGCAAATAATATACTTTGATCTGCATTCAAACTCCACAGTTCCTTTTCTGGATGTGGATAGTATTTTCCCATCATGAGCCCTTTAGAGTTGTCTTGGATCCTTGCATTGGTAAGAAGAGATGAATCTATCAAAGTTAGTCATCGCACATTGTGACTGTTACTGTGTATAGTGTTCTCCTGGTTCTGCTCATTTCACTCAGCAACAGACCATACAAGTCTTTCCCTGTTTTTCTGAAGTCTGCTCATCATTTCTTACAGCACAGTAGTATTCCATTACATTCATATATCACAACTTGTTCAGCCATTCCCCAATTGATGGGCATCCCCTCAATTTCCAGTTCTTTGCTACCACAAAAAGAGCTGCTAAAAATATTTTTGTACATGGGGGTCCTTTTCCATTTTTTGTGATCTCTTTGGGATACAGCCGTAGAAGTGATATTGCTGGGTCCAAGGCTATGCACATTTTTATAGCCCTTTGGGCATAGTTTCAAATTGCTCTCCAAAATGGTTGGATCAGTTCACAACTCCACCAACAATGCATTAGTATTCCAATTTTCCCACATCTTCTCCATCATTTATAATTTTCCTGTTTTGTCATGTTGGCCAGTGTGATAGGTGTGAGGTGTGTACCTCAGAGTTGTTTTAATTTGCATTTCTCTAATCAGTAGTGATTGAGAGCATTTTTTTTCATATGACTACAGATAGCTTTCATTTCTTCCTGTGAAAACTGCCTGTTCATATACTTTGACCATTTATCGATTGGGGAATGACTTGTATTCTTATAAATTTGACTCAGTTCTCTATATATTTTAGGAATAAGTCCTTTATCAGAGACACAGGTTGTAAAAATTCCTTTCCAGTTTTCTGCTTCCCTCCTAATTTTGGGTGCATTTGCTTTGTTTGTGCAAAACCTTTTCAATTTAATGAAATCAAAATTATCCATTTTGTATTTTATAATGTTCTCTACCACTTGTTTGGTCATAAACTCTTCTGTTCTCCATAAATCTGACAGGTAAATTATTCCTTGCTCTCCCAGTTTGCTTATAGTATCAGCCTTTATATCTAAATCATGAACCCATTTTTATTTTATTTTGGTATATAGTGGAACATGTTCGTCTGTGCCTCGTTTCTGCCATACTATTTTTCAGTTTTCCCAGCAGTTTTTGTCAAATGGTGAATTCTTATCCCAGCAACTGGACTCTTGGGTTTAATAGATTACTATAGTCATTATACTAGATTACTGTAGTCCTTGACTACTGTGTCTTGTGTACCTAATCTATTCCACTGATCCACCTCTCTATTTCTTAGCCAGTACCAAGTAGTTTTGATGATTGTTGCTTTATAATACAATTTAAGATCTAGTATGGCTAAGCCACCTTCGGGAGGGAGATCATTTAGAAGGCTATTGAAATATTCCGAGCAAAAAGTGATGAGGGCCTGAAGAAGGTTGTGGCTTTGTGCGTGTCGATATAGGTAACATATAGAAGAAATGTTCTGAAGGCAGACACAAGACTTGGCAACAGATTGGATAAGTGGAGCAAATGCTAGTGAGGAGTCAAGGATGATGTTAAGTTTGTGAATCTGGATGAATGGGAGGATGGTATTAGCCTTGACACTGTCCCACACACCTGGTATTCTCTCCCTTCATCTTTGGCCTCCTTCAAGGCTCAGCTATATTCTAGCCCTCCACAGGAGTACTTTTCTGGTCCTCCCAGCTGCTAGTACCTTCCCTTCTGGGACTCCCTCCACCAATTCTGTACATATCTTGTATGTAGGGAGATTTGGAAAAGGGAAAGGTTTTAGAGAAAGAAAATCAGTTATTTTTTTACATATTATTTGTGATGCTTATGTGCCATCCACTTCCCAAGTGTGTGGGAACACCCACCTTAAAAAGTAGTTGGTGATTTGAGACTATAACGTTAGAGAGATGCTAGGGATGGGGATAGAGATCTGGGAATTATCTACTTACAAATGAGAATTGAACTCATGGTGTACTTGATGAGATCACCAAGTAAGATTATATGTGTGTGGGGGAAGGGGGGACTGGGTCCAATTCATAGGTTCTGTGGACGCCTATATTAGTGGGCAAGACATGGATGATGATCAGGCAAAGAAATATGACAAGGAGCAACTGGACAGGTAGGAGGAGAACAGGAGATTTCAGTGGCATGGGAAAAAACCTAGTTATTAGTATCCAGGAAGAGGAGATGATCCGTCAACAGTGTTAAATGCTACTGAGAGGTCAAGAACAATCAGGGTTGAGAAAAGGTCATTAGATCTGGCAATTTATAGATTATTATTAACTTTGGAGAGGATAGTTTTTCAACTGAATGAAGTTGTAAGGGAAAGGATTAAGCACTTACTATGTGCTAAGCACTTTATAAATATTTTATTTGATCCTCACAACAACCCTGAGATGTCAGTGCAATTATGATCCCGATTTTACGGTTGAGGAAACTGAGTCAAGGAAAGATTAAGTGACTTGCCCTGAGTCACACAGCCAGAAGTATCAGAGGCTGGATTTGAACTCAGGTCTTTCTTACTCCGGGCCCAGAATTCTATCTACTGCACTTGCTCCATATGAAATAGAAAAGTGTAGTATCAGATTGTAGGAGGTCCTGAATTGGGTTGGGGGTAGAAAAAAAAAGTTGAACTTTAAACAGACAAAAGGTAGCCACTAAAATGTTAGGATCAAGACAATAAGATTACAGAGGGTTTAGAAGAGAGTAAGGGGAGAAGAAACAAAGTTACTGAGATTAGATGACTTTCTCAGGTAGTGTATCTGAGAGACATAGAACAATAGTTAGCAGGAATAGGATAATAAGGATTTTTAAGAACGGGGAGGGGGTGTGTGTGTGTGTGTGTGTGTGTGTGTGTGTGTGTGTTTACAGGCAGCAAGGAAAAAGCTGGTAGATTGGAAAAGATTGAAAGGGAGTTAGTGTAGGTGGTATAATAATTAGGAGAGGGTCTGCTAGAGAAGAGTGGAAGGGGTGGAGCAGAGGCTCACGTAAAGGGTTTTCCTTTGGTGAAGAGAAGGGCCACTTCTTTTTTTTGATACAGGAGTTAAGGGAGAGATGGTAGAGGAAGATTTCTCAATAATGTGAGAAGAATAGGGAAGAATAGGGAACTCTTGGTGAATGGCCTCGGTTTTTTGGTGGGGTATGACGAAGTTCTTCAGTAGGGAACATAAGAGGAGAGGGTTTTTGGACACTTGACAAATGTTTGACTCAGTTGCTCTGTAGATTAAGTTCGTGATTTGGCTGGAGAGGAATAGAGTTATTGCCTTGTTATGTTCATTCAGGGTTTAGTTGAAATTAAATAACAAATCTGTAGTGGACTCATCTTCAGCAGCAAATGCAAAGAAGCAAAGTAGCTGAATGTTGTGACTAATAAAGGATAGGGGTTTGGCAAATTATGATTGAAAACAAAACCAGGGGTAACAGTTGTGAAAGTATAGGAAATTGTATATTTGAACTGTTTCACTTAGGGTTAAGAGAGGTAAAGGAATAGAATGTGGCCAATATAGGAATAATGAGCCTAGGAATGAACTGAGGTGGAGGGGATGAAGGTCATGTTGAGGACTAAGAATATGGTTAAGTCCTTTAAGGCTCAGCTCAGATTCTACTTTTCTACAAGAGGCCTTTCCTGATCCCCCTACAGTTTCTGTTCTCTGAGATTATTAACATTTATTATTATATTACACTGTGTTTCTCTTATGTACATAGTTGTTTCCATGTTGTTTCTGTCTTTAGAATGTGAGCTCCTTTTGGGCAGAGACTAGCAAGTGCTCAATAAATGCTTATTAACTTGATGACTCGTACAGTTCCATGGGCATTGACAAAGATGTAAGGATAATAAATTATAGGATAATAAATTATAAATAGATAAAGGGATTTTGGAGTTGGATGAACATGGAAGTGGAACCTTTATGATGACAAGATCAAGCATATGATTTTCTGTGTAGCTGAGGTTGAGTGAGTGGCTCATGGGAAATGAGGAAATTGAGAAATTGATTAGTTCACATCAGTGTGTATGTTGAAGTTGGGAAGGAGAAAAAGACATTGAGCCTGGCACTGAACTCATCAAGAAAGGAATAAGATTGGCCTGGGTTTTCTGTAGATGAAGGATTTGTATGGGGTGATAAATTTTGGAAAGCATCAATCTCCAAGGAGAAGAACTTGCTGACTGGTAGAACCTGAGGATCCTGGAAGTTGCTGGGGAGAACAAGGAGCCTTCTGACTGTTTCCTTGGCCTGCTAGTTTGGTGGTGGAGTTTGAAAGAAAGTGTAACCAGTACTGGAAAGGGTGTGAAGGAAAGCTGTATCATCAGGAAGTAGCCTGGTCTTGGTGAGTATTAGATAATAGGAGTAGGAAAGGAAAATATTGTATTATGCTATAAGAAATACTAAATATTATTACTATACAAAAGCATGGAAAGACTTATGAACCAACTTAAAATACATAGTTAAAAACCAAAGTACACACAATCACAATGTAAATGGAAAGAACCATCAAAAAATAAAAAATGAATATTGCAAAATTAAAAAGAACAAGTTTGGCTCCGAAGAAGACATATGAGAAGATACCTTCTTCTCCTTTATAGAGATGAATGGCCCACAGGTGTGGAATATTGCATAGAATATCAGATTTTTTTTTCAGTGTATTGATCGATTTTGTTGATTTTTTTTTTTTCCTTTTTCTTTAAAAAAAAAATTAAGAGATGGCTCCCTGGTAACAGTAGCCAGGAGATGAGGAAGACCTATCTAGGTGATCTAAAAATAGGAAATATCAGTAAGAATCTATTAAATAAAATAGATGAAGGAAAGTTTTAAAATCATGGAGCAAATATTCAAGCAGGCATAGTAGAAGTAGAGAGGGGGCCGATCAGTAATGAGACACTATTAAGAGTAAGTAAGTAAGATTTTGGGCAGTTAGGGATGGATCTTGGTGTTTGAACATTGGTAGCCAGGGTTTCCAGGTCTTTTTCATCTTGTATTTGTCAGGGAGAATTCATAGTTTTCCTCTTTTATCTCTTGCTTTGACCACATAACTGGCCCATTTCATTTTCTGATCATGTATTAACTAGATATCACTAACACTACTTATTATACATAGGTTATTTTTGGAATTATGCTATATCCTTTCTACATCCACCACATGACTTCCTTTTGACCTTTAGGTCACTAACAAGTTCAATTTTATGGAGATTGTTGGGTTTCTATGATTCTTAAACATACAGCATTATTTAGGAAATATTGTTGTTAAGACCATCGGTTTTTCTATGGGGGTCATTGTTGAATCATTAGAAGACTTATAGTTTCTCAAATGCAATCCATCCTATGCTTTCCAGTTTTAGGCTTTATTCATTTTCCATCTTATAATGTTTGTCCAGATAAATGCACTGATATACTATTCAAGTGAACTGGTTGTCCCAACTCATGTCATAATCTGGATCATAAGTCTTATTGTTTTTCTTATGGATTTTTAGTCCTCTCTCTTTCAATCATTCATGGATCTCATTTATAAAAGGCCCTGCAGTGTTTTGGGCCTTGATGCAATTGATGTAATATCATCGGCAAATGGTGAGAGCTAGAAGCATGACATCACTTTCTATAGGGAATCCTTCTTCAATTTGGAGCTTCCTCCCTAGGCATGCTTTATTACAGGAGCCAACTCCTTGGTTGAATATATGCCTACAGGTTAATGCTTGGTTTGATGTTTTATCAGAAGGTCATTGAATAAAATTGTCTCAAGGAATTTTCTTTTATCTTAACCTGCCTGAGAATCTCCTTGTTGGAGGTATTCCTTTAAGACATTCTTTTGCTTCAAGAACTTAATACTTTTTTATTTTTTGGTAAACAACAAATAAAATAAACTTCAGGGATTTTATATCCTTGTACTTTTCAATTGTATGACTATGAAGATAGTGTTCTATGGAGAAATACCTTTGAAAGTTTGCCTGTTTCGTTCTCATATTCAGTAAGGACACCTTTGATAACATGAGTACAGATGTCTGGTAAAGATTTTTATAAAGAAAAATTTTGTATTATGCATGTAAATCATACTCAGATATTTAATAAGAATTTGAAAGGAGGCACATGGGTCAATAATTCAGTTTAATTTTTTTTCTTGAAAATTTATTTTTAGTTTTCAACATTCAAATAGCCCTTGGAATCATAGTTAGTCATTGCATTGATCAATTCTTACATCATTTAGAATTGCTTTTATCTACAATATTATTGTATTTAGTTTCTAGATAATACTTTACTCTGTATCAGTGTTCGTACAAGTTATCTGATGTTTCTCTGAAATATCCCTTTCATCATTTCTTTTGTTGTTGTTGTGGGTTTGTTTGTTTTTTTAGGCCATAGAGTTAAGTGACTTGCTTAGGGTCACACAGTAAGTGTCAAGTGTCTGAGGCGAGATTTGAACTCAGGTCCTCTTGACTCTAGGGCCTTGCTCTATCCACTGTGCCACCTAGCTGCCCTCTTTCATCACTTCTTATGGTTCAATAATATTTCCATTACACTCATCTGCTACTTCATTTTCCAGTTGATGGGCACATTCTAAATTTACTGTTCTTTGCCAGTACAAAAATAGCTCTTACAAATATTTTTGTACATGTGGGACCTTCTCCCCTTTCTTTAATTTCTTTAGTGTATAAACCTAATAGTGGCATCACTGGGTCAAAAGACATGTACAGTTGAGTGACTGTGGTTATAGTTCCAAATTGTGCTCCATAATGGCTAGATCAGTTCACAGCTCCACCAGAATGCCTGTCTTTCCACAGCTTCAGCCATTTTCCTCTTCTAGAAGTCATCTTTACCAATCCTGTGGGTATAGTTTACATTTCTCTGATTAGTAATTTGGGACATTTTTATTTGTCAGGATTTCTTTGAAAACTGCTTGTATGTATACTTTGACCATTTTTGCATTGGGGAAGGGCCCTTAGATGTAATAGTTGAGATTACTAATAATCTTGGAGAAAAGAATTAATTCAATGATGAGAGTGCTACTAGGTTCAGGAATTGAAAGGGGTTAAGTAAAGAGTGAGAGGTGAGAAGATTTGAAAAAGAGGCCAATTGAAAACTGCTTTCTAAGACTTGACTTTGGAAAGGAATAAAAGATACAGATTAGATTGAATGAAGCATGGCCAAAGATGAGATTGAAGAAAAAGTCAGATTCTTCAGAGACTCATGTAAATGAGTAAAGCATAGAAGAGAGTGTAGAGAGAGGGTTTTTGAGGTGAAGATTTCGGAAGAGATGGAAGTTCACAAGAGATAGTAGTCCCTTTTTTCAGTAGAGGCACAATGAAATAATTTGTAAATGGTAGGCAAACAGGCTAATAAGGTAGTGTTTTCAAAAAGAATGGCTGGTAGCTTATATATTTTATGTAGCTTGCAGACAGTATTCCATATGTTAGACCACCTTACCAAAAAAAATGGGCCACCTTTGTCAGGAAGCTTTGTAGTCAGCAAGCATTAAACCCTTACTATGTACTGGGCATTTAGGGATAAACACTGTCCCTGGCCTCAAGGTTTACATTCTAATAGGGTTGGCAACATATAATAACTATGTATATTCAGAGTAAGTGAAAGTTAATCTCAAAGGGAGAAAGCATTAGCAGCTAGGAGCCTGGGAAAAGTCTCCTGTAGAAGGTGGAATTTGAGCAGAGTCTTGAAACCAGGAAAGCTAAGAGGTGTGGGTGAGGCATTGAGGAAAGCCAGTACGAAAGCTTAGAGACTGGAGATGTGTGTGAGGGGCAGCAGGGAGGCTAGTGTCTTTGGATCATAAAATCTGTGGGGAGGTGGCTCATAGTGTAGGAAGACTGGAAAGGTGGGGAGAGAACAGGTTGTGAAGAACATTGAATGCCAAATAGAGGTCTTTATATTTGATCCTGGAAATAATCAACCACTGAAGTCTGTTGAATAGGATTCTGTGGTCAGACCAGAACTTTAGGAAAATCACTTTGAAGGCAGGTGGTGATGAGAGCCTGAACTAGAGTAGCAGCAATTTGAGTGCAGAAGGAAAGGTATATAAGAAAGATGTGAAGGGTAAAAACAATATGATTTGGTAGCAAGTTGTATTTGTAAGGTAAGTGAGAGTGAGGAATTGAGTATGATTCCAAGGTTGTGGATCTGGGTGATTGGGTGGTGACCTTGACAGTAATTTAAAGGAAGTTAGAAAGAAGCACTGTGCTCAGGGCTGGAATACAAAGAAGAAAAGCAAAGACAGTCCTTGCTCTCATGTACCTTACATTCTAATGGGGGAGATAAGACCGTACACAAAAGGAAGGTGCATTTTGCTCTGGAAAGATATTGGGAAAGTTACGTGGCCATGGAGCAGTAGGGAAAAGTGGCAGAGTTAATTTGAACATAGCCTATAGTTTCATAACTGGAGATGGAAATAGAAAAATGAGGTACAGGGTGAGATTCAAAGATAAGTTTTTAATAGAAAAAAAAATTTCATGATCCAGAACTTTGTTTCTTTCTAGTTAGTCAGTATTCCTTTATTAAGCACCTGCTATGTGCCAGGCCCTGTGCTAAATCCTGGGGATGCAAAAAGACAGTCCCTGCCCTGAAGGAACTCAGAATATAGTGGGGAAGACAACAGGCAGACAAGGGTTCTCTCTCTCTGTCTGATAAATAGGAAATAATTAAGAGAGGGAAGAGCTGTAGAAAGAAGAGGGATTGGAGAAGGCTTCCTCTAGAAGATGTGATTTTAGTTGGAACTTAAAGGAAGTCAGTGAATGCAGTAAGAGATCATTAGTAACTTTGGAGAGAGCAGTTGGAGTGGAATGATGAGGTTACAGACAGGGCAGAACTCTTTAGAACCTTTGGCTTCTTGAATCCCCTTCGTCCTGCATCTTCTCATTCTTTCCATCATCTCAGCCTACTCCTCCTTGAATGTCCACTCCATCTATCTACCAGCTTCAGGAGGTGCTTGTCAAGGACACACTTACCAGCCTCTAGTTTTTTCTCCCTTCCTTAAGGAGCCTGTGTCTGTCTGTCTCTCTTCTTCCCTTCCTCTTGTAAGGAACTAAGAGTGAGAGAAGAGAAAGTGGTGGTAGACTTTGGTTGTAGACAGCCCTTTTAAGGAGTTTAGCCACAAAGGGCTGAAGAAATATATGATAGTGGAGATGGAAAGATCAAGAGAAGTATTTTTGAGAATGAAGGAGACATAAGGATGTTTGTTGGTAGTAGAGAAGGAGCCAGTAGCTAGGGAAAGATTGAAAGTAAGTGACAGTGGAGTAGCCAGGTGGTGCAGTGGATACAGCGTTGGTCCTGGAGTCAGGAGGACTTGAGTTCAAATCCAGCCTCAGACATTTATTTACTAGCTGTGTGACCCTGGGCAAGTCACTTAACCCCATTGCCTAGCCAAAAAAAGGAAGTAAGTGACAGTGTCGATGACTGGGATGGGGCAATTGATTGCAGGAGATGGGATGGAATGAGATTGCTCATGCAGGTAGAGGGGTTAGCCTTGGTAAGGAGTAAAGTCATCTCATCATGTGAGACAGGAGTGAAGGAGATAGTGGCAGAAAGCACCAGAGTGGTATGACATGAAGAAGGGAGAAGAGGGAACTCATGGTAAATAACCTCAAATTTTTCACTAAAATATGAGACAAGGTTCTTAGCTTGAGAAGGTGAGAGGAGGGTGAACCATAGGAACTTTGAGGACGGATTAAAAAGGTTTGGAAGAGCCCCAGAAGAGACTTGGATTAAACACCATATTCTGCAGGAGATCCTCACCTGATAAAGTGCCTTTTTCTCTAAGGTTACCTTTCATTTACTTTATTTTTCTCCTTTTGTTTTCTCCTTTTAGACTGAATTCCTTGAGGGTAAAGACTGCTTATGCTTTTTCTTTGTATTCCTGGCGTTTAGCACTGTGGCTAGCGTTTAGCAAGTCCTTAATAAATGCTTGTTGATTGATAGCTCAGCTTTGGATGATGGTGAAATTTAAGAGTTTGACTTTCTCTTATGAGAGGCAGTTTGAATATGTAGGTCATAGAAGTTGAAGAGGTTGGTGAAAGTATTCAAGAAGAAATCAAAAGTTTCTAAATTATGAGCGTAGGGGTTATAGTGGAGAGACAGACAGACAGACTCTGAGCCAGTCCTTAAGTAATGGAGTATATAACCATTATATACTAGGTGGTATTCCTGACAAAGATCTGGAGCAGTAATATAGATAGATGGAGTGAACTTTAAAGGAAGAGTAGATTGAGATGATGGAAAGAATGAAAAGATCTAGGATGAATGGGGTTTAACAAAAAACCAAAAATTCCAGAGGGTACAATGGAAAGAGAAGTCAGAGGAAGTTATAACCTTGTTAGGGATAAGAATGAGAGGAAACGTTGAGGAGGGGGCACTGAGACAGAGGATAGCATTTTTCACTTCAGCATATGTTGAGTCTAAATGATAAGGAAAAGGAGGATCTAGAATTTGGTTTTGCTTACCTTAGCATGGGGAAGAAGTAGGTAATCAGTCCCCCTGCAGGGGACTGTGATGACCAAGCATGATCTCAGGGCATTGGTGTTTAAGAATTCTGTCAAAGCATCTGGATCTTTAAATAACTGGTTTTCCAGTGCCTCTAAGGTTCAGGTTTGATGTTAGGCCGTTAGCCTATGTCTTTTGTTGTTGAGTTGTTTCTGTTGTGTCCAGCTCACACAAAGATACTGGATTGGTTTGCCATTTCCTCCCCTAGCTCAAGATGAGGAACTGAGGCCAATGGTTACAGATGCCCAGGGTCACACAGTTAGGGTCTGAGGCCAGATTTGAATTGAACTCAAGTCCTTCTGACTCCAGGGCTGGCGCTCTATGCGGTACCACCTGGCTGCCCATGCTTACCATTTTATTTTTATAGGTAAGGGAAGTAAGCCCAGAGGTGTTGCCAGAATTATCTTCAGTAACAGTGAAATTAATATCAACTAGTTGAGGCAGTATTTTATTTTTGGATAACTCACATTGTCGGGATTTCTTCATTGAATCAAGAATACTTTCCTCCAACTTCTTACCCTTTTAATTCTGGTTTTCCCCTTTGAAATCAAGCAGACGGGAACATTTAGAACATGCATGGATGATTTGGGACAGATTTCTTTACGTCATCTTTTCCCCTTCACCCACCCCTCTTCCAGATTTGCCAATTCATCTATGCCTGATCCTATGCAAATCATGCTGTCCCACTGACAAGGAAAAAAGGGAAAGGTAGACTTTTCCTCAATAGTTAACTGCCCTGTAGCAGAGATTCTTGACCTCTGAACAATGCTTTCTGAAGCTACTGGGTGATCTAGGAGGTTGAAATGGGTATTCCACAGAGGAGGGAGGGGATGTTCCTAATGATGCCTTTGCTTGCTACTGCTGTGAGTACCTAGATTGGGCTTTAGGCTCTGGTTTAGAAAAGGGTAGCTTGGAGAGGGGGCAGAATGGGGGATAAGGATAGGTGTGGTTGTTTTGGAGACAAGCCCCACAGATTGGCTGTCACAGGAGGATGAAATTATTTTGTTGACACAGCCCTTGGGGGTGGGTCTAGTCATAGCGGGCCCCACTTTGTAGACCTCTTGGCAATTCTCATCTAGAACCATAAATTGAAAAGAAGGTACTGACCTACAATTAAGAGGAATGTCCTCATTTAAAACTTCCCTATCATAGATCCAGTCTATCCTTATCCCTTTTGTTTTTTTTACATCACACCATTATCACCACCACTAACATTTATATAATGCTTTCAGCTTTGCACAGCATTTTACATGTTACCTCATTTGATTGACACCTTTATTTTTAAATGTGTCCTTTACTCTTCCTCTACCCCATGAGCCATCCCTTGGATGAGAGAGGAGGGAAAAGGCATTTCAACCCAACTAACCAACACATCAGCCAAGTCTGACAATGAATGTATGTAGGTTTCCAAACCCCTACAAAGAAGGCATAGAGATGTATTTTGCAATCTTTTTGGAGTTCAGGCTTGGTCATTGCAATTACAGCATTCAGTTTCAGCTGTTTTGTTCTTTCCACGGACATTGTTGTAGTTATGTATGTAAATTGTTTTCCCATTTCTGCCTGTTTCAGTCAAACTCAGTTCATAGAAGTTGTCCCATGTTTCTCTGAATTCTTCATCTTTGTTGTTTTGTATGGTGCAAGATTTATGTTGTTATTTGTTCATAATTTGTTTAGCTATTTCCCCCAGGTGGTGGATAGTGGATACCTACTTACTTTGTGACCAAGTTTTTGTCACCACACAAAGGGTTCCTGTAGGTGATTTATTTATGATCTTTGTTTCTGTGTTTTATTTCGGGTGGTAGTGGGGAGATTAAGCATAGCTGTGGTAGCTCTGGGTCAGATAGTAATGTAGAGTTTGATAATTAAAAAAAAAATTTTTTTCCACATCATTCCAAATCCCTTTTCAGAAGGGCTGGACCAAGTTACAGACCTAGTAACAGTGGTGTGCCTCTTTCCAATGCCTCTCCTGCATTAAATGTTTTCATATATTGGCTTCTTTGCTGGTTATGAGTAAAACCTGAGTGATTTTGATTTGCATTACTCCTATTCGTGTGGATACTTTAACAATATGTAAATTTTAGTGGCTTATTGAAAGATGAATATTAATTTGCTGTATAACATTAGCTGTCATTTGCAGAAGAAAATAAGTCATTGTGGCCAGATTGTTTTTTATGAAAGCATAAATTTGGACCTAATTTTTATTAATATCATCTTTATGTCCCAGTTCACTATTAAGGAATGGTAGTTCTGTGTTATGGTCAAACTTTAAATCATGTTGAACTTCCCCAGAAAGATCGATGAGTTCTCTTCTTAAAATTTATCTTTATACTTTGGTCTTTTCCCTTTGTTCTTAGCAAATTATGTTTGATTTTGTCATTTGTTTGTAATCCTAGCTGTTCCATTAGATTGTAAGCTCCTAGAGGGCAGGATATCAGTCTTTGTACCCCCAGGAACTAGAACAGCATCTTGGCACACAGCACTTAAAACTTTGCAGGCTAGCTGGGAAGGTAGAATGGAATGGCTGTAATATTTCTGCATGTGTCTTGCCTAGTAAATCATTGGCTTATACTTGGCTTTCTTCTGGTTTCTAAGCTTTTGTCTCCAGTCCTAGAGCTGTTAATGGAGTTTGTTCTGCCTTGTCTGGCTTAACCCAACCCATTTCCCTTGCATATTGTCTCAAGAACCTCTCTCTCCTCTTCCCTATCCCTCTCTAACTACTGATGAAGAGATGGATCTAAAGTGCCTACTGTGTGCCAGGCACTATGCTACCTGCTAGGGATACAGAGAAAGGCAAAAGACAGCCCCTGGTCTCAAGGAGCTTATACTATAATTCCTGTCTTGGCTGGGAAGAGGCCTGATGTAGCCTTATTGTATGTAGTAATTTCTTTGCCTTGTGCTGGGGAAGGAAATGGAACTAATGACTGATTTTATCATTACAGATCCATAACATGGTGGCAGTGCTGGAAGTTATCTCCAGCTTGGAGAAATATCCCATTACCAAAGAGGCACTTGAGGTATGACCCATTATAATAAAATTATTCAATATTAAGACTAAATTTATATCTCAGAAGTATAAGCACTGACCACCTGCTCAGGTGTGCTCCTTCGTTTTGGCAGGAATCCTGAGTGTTCCAAAGCATTTTGAGCTGACGTATTTCATCTTAGTCTTCCCGGCTTTAGCTTTGTTTTGAACATCAAATTCACTGCTCTTTGTGAAATGGAGCACGGCTTCAGTTTGTATTTCTGTGTTAGTACAGCAGCTCACTTGTATGTTGATTCTTTTTTGTACTTGAATTGTAATAACTGGTTTGTTTCAGTTTGCTGCTTTTTTTATTTGGGTGTGGGTTTTTTTGTTTTGTTTTGTCAAAGGAACTGGGTTAGAATTTTAGTTGCTTTTGTTCTACCCAGAGCCTCATTTAAGGACAGGCAACTGCCTTAGGGTATTACAGGTATGTAACTTGTATGTAGGTAGGTAGGTATATTGCTTTCACTCATGAAAGTGTAATGAGAAACATTTTAAAATATGGTATTTTGTAAATGTACTTTTCTCTAGGGCTTGTAGATACTTATTTTGTGATGCTTCAAATTGCTTCTGTTACAGGAAGACTCAGAGTTTCTCATAGATTTTAAGTAACACAGTGGGGGCTCAATTTTTGAAAAATTTTACTAAGGGAACACAGATTCCCTGCCCTTGCTCTGGTTCAAACTTAGTCTGTCCCTACCCTATGTATTTTTGATGGATTCCCCATTTCTCAGCAATGTCGCTTGTGAACATGCTTTTGCTAAGAATGTTTATGATTTGGGGGGAGTAAAATATCTCTGTCTGGTTGCAGGAAACAAGGCTAGGAAAACTCATCAATGATGTAAGAAAGAAGACGAAAAATGAAGAACTTGCCAAACGTGCCAAGAAACTGTTGCGGAGTTGGCAAAAGTTAATTGAACCTGTAACCCAGAACGAGCCAGTGCCAAGGGGATTGCCGAACCCACCAGGGTCGGCAAATGGCGGCGCTCACAACTGTAGACCAGATGTATCACCTGTTACAGTTCCTGGGTCCAAACCTATTCACGAGTTGAAAAATAGAAATGATATTCAAAAGCTGAACTCCCCGAAAACAGAGAAACTGGGAAATAGAAAAAGAAAAGGAGAACACCGTGATGGCCATCAAGGCCCTCCTTCCAAAGTTTCCAAAGCTAGCCATGAACTGTTACAAAATTCTTCTCCCCTTCCAACTAATGGGATTGGGGGAAGCCCTGAAAATTTCCCCAGCCCTCTTGATGTCAACCTGCACACAGGGCCTGAAAGCAGCAGGACAGAACACAGTGAGAATGATAAACACAGTAAGATACCAGTCAATGCCGTCAAACCTCACACGAGTTCTCCCGGACTTGTAAAACCTTCCAGCACTTCCTCACAGCTAAAGACTACAGTGCTTCAGCACCATGAAAAGCCGGAAGAACATACAGGGCAGCACCAACCTAAGAGTCCCCGCTGTTCATTTAGTCCTAGCAACCTAAGGCATGAGCCATTTGTCCGGCAGCATCCCACATATGCACCAAAGGGTTCTCTGCCTAGTCCATCTCAAAGGCCCCACTTCTTAGATGTTACCCAGGCTTCATCACCCTCTTCACGAGCACCATTGCTGATGCAGCCCTCAACGCCTCCAGTGCCCACAAAAAGACCGGAGGCTTCCCATCAGACTGGAGTAGAGGTTGCTCAGCACTGGCAGGAACACACGTCTTCTGAAAGTCATCAGCGGCATCTAGGAACCCTCCAACACACGTCTCCTGGCTGCAAAGTGGGCTCGCCCTCTGGGGAGCCTCTGATGCCACGGGTGGGGTTTTCTCCAGAGGCTTCCAAAATGGACAGTGATGACAATGCTGCTTCTGGGTCTGACAGTAAGAAGAAGAAGAGGTACAGATCTAGAGACTACACAGTGAACTTAGACGGACAGGTTCTTGAAGGGGGTGTCAAGCCTGTCAGGTTAAAAGAGAGAAAAATCACCTTTGATCCCATGACTGGACAAATTAAACCTCTAACACAAAAGGATTCTTTGCAGGTAGATATCCCTGCCCTTGCTGACCAGCACAGGACAGAACCGGACAAGCCGGAGCAAAAAACCAACCTGCAGAGTCCTTTTGAACAAACGAACTGGAAAGAGTTGTCCAGAAATGAAATAATTCAGTCCTATTTAAACAGACAGAGTAGTTTGCTTTCCTCATCAGGCGTACAAACACCAGGAGCTCATTATTTCATGTCTGAATATTTAAAGCAGGAAGAAAGCACTAGAAGAGAAGCTAGAAAGACTCATGTTCTAGTGCCAAACAGTATATCCACAGACCTGCCTGGAGTTAGTAGAGAGATCACAAATGATGATCTCAACAGAATAAGGCAACTCCATTGGCCAGGGGTGAATGGTTGTTATGATACACAGGGTAATTGGTATGATTGGACGCAGTGCATATCTTTAGATCCACACGGTGATGATGGTAGATTGAACATCCTGCCTTATGTCTGCCTAGACTGAATATAAGATTGCTAAAATGCTTTCACATCTGCAGTTAGCAAACACAGCAGGGCAGACTCCATGACGCTTAACATGGAGAGTGCACCTCTTGTCCTGGAAAACAGGCCTGGAAGAGGGTCTCGAGGGGCTGATCCTTTGTAGCTCTTCTGTCTAAGTTCTTCTTTTGTGAAATGCTGCTACCAGTTTACTAACAAAAATAGCAAAGGAAGGGCGTACGAAGGACAAAGAATTGAGTTCAAAACTCTATAGCAAACCAGCTATAAAAAGTGTTAGTCCCCAAAAGGTTCAGATGATTTCCAGCACATGTGAATGCCGGAATCTTATCTACAGGCAGGTACAGAATACTTGTGGAAGAGTTACCTTAAAAGTACGCATCTATTTATTTGCATTGATTTTTTTTTTTTAATTTGGCAGTGAGATGTCTGTGAGACAGTGTGCAACAGCTGTAGTTTTATTTGTATTTGCATCATCTCTCTGTTGAACGATTGGGTTATTTTAAGTCACATGGTGCAGATTTTTTTTTCAAACTGCAGCCATGCACCACTGCAGTTACCCAGTTTCTAACTCCACATTCCGTAGGCATCCACATATTTTAGTCTGGTTTCAGTTTAAATCCAGTCTCCAAGAAATGCTGCAAAAATTTAGTTTTTTTAAAAGTCCCCTCCCTTCCCCCTACCCAGTAGCCAAATAATTTTTGTCCTTTTTCCCTTCCTACAAATTTCTAGAAAACTTCATCTTTCTAGAGTCCAAAAATGTAACTGCGGGTGCTACTAGTGTGTAACTGTCCTGTGAGGGAAGAGGGAGCCTGTTTTGTATGCTGGAAATATACTTGTTACCATTCCTTTAGATATTGTTTGCCTTACGGATATTCATCATAAACGCGATTTGCAAAAACAAAGAGCCTTAGTGAATGTACAGTGACTAGACTTCTGTGTTCTTCAGATGCAGAAGGGAGCAACTTTGCTATTTGGTCCTTTAAGTGGACACATTGTGATATAAATGTGGAAATAAAAAAAAATTTGCACAAAAAAGTTTGTGAATTATTAATGATAACTGGTTTTTGGTGTTTTTTTTTCCCCCCAACTGTTATCAATGGGATGGTCTTTTGCTCCCGGGGGGTTGCTGTTGTATTCCATCATCATCCCCTCCATTTTCCAGTCTCTTCCTTACCTGAAGCAGTTAAGAACCCATATCAAATAGAAAGGAAGGATGGATTTTTAAGTATATGGCTCACAAAGATGAGCATTTCATATATAATATCACGACCAGTCCAACAAAGCTAAATGAAACTTGTATCTGGACTTAATATGCAGAATTTCAGCAACCTAGAAGCTTCAGGTTCTGCTTAGGAATGCTACATGAAGGCCACTACAGGCATCGTGGCAGCACCTTATTCAAGTAGAACCACCACACCAGCTTCTTGTCAGAAAAATAGCAGTTTCTTAGAAGGAATCCAGTTAACTTTCTTTTGGAAAATTGTTCCTCTACTTCAAATTCCAGAGGAGATATAAACACAAATAATTTCAGGAAAATACAGTTTTAATTTTTGAAATGATTATTGATAAGCCAAGCACAGCATGGATATTAACCACTTTAGTCAAAGCTGCTCTCACTCTCTTGCCGCCAGCACCCCAATTTGGGTTGATCCAGTTATTAATGTTCAACACCCACTGACATGCTCTTTGTTCTGCTATGCCACCTCTGATTCACTTCCGGCACCTTCACTCATCTATTGTCAACCAATTCCAACAGACTGTCTTGCAACTACTCTCCCCCCACCTTGGGATTAGAGATTTGAGGAAAAGGGAAATGGGAGAAATCAATCAATAAACATTTATTAGGCACCTACCATGTATCAGGTACCGCTAGGTCCTAGGGCTACAGAGACCAAAAGTGAAACATTTTCTGTTCTTCAGGTACACATAAATACATACAGAATAAATAAATACAGTGGAGGGAAAGAGAATACAAGCCAACTGAGGTGTCTGGAAAACCTGTGGGAGGTGGTGTTTGAGCCAAGTCTACAAGGAAATGAAGGGTTGTACAGTAAGGCAGGGGTTTGGAGGGAGCCTTTTTCCGGCCTTGTCCTGCAGCCAGTACAAGGGCTGGGTGTTGGGTGGTGGAGTGCTGTGAGGAACAGAGGCCAATTTGATTGTACCACAGAATGTAGGAAGGGCAATAACCAATGATGAGGCTGAGAAGACCGGCTGAAGCTGGGTGGTTGTGAAAGAATTTAAAAGCCAAATAGAAGAGTTTTCACTATTTTTTTTTTGTTTGTTTGTTTCCTTCAATAGAGGAGCTATAGTTGTATGGATGGTATATTAGAGCCTGGAGAGACTGAGGCAAGGTTGGGACAGAACAACTTTGCAGGGGTCCAGGGGAGAAGAACTAAGACAGATAATGCCTGTGACCATCACGAAGGGTAAGAGGTGGGCCAGGTCTGTTGTGGAGATAGAAAAGACAAGATTTTGCAGCTGATTAGTATGTGGGAAAAGAGCAAAAGGATGGGGAATAAGAAACCAAAGAATTAATGGGCGGAACAAATAAAAAAAGAGAGAAGTGGCAGAGATGGAAAATAAGAGAAGAAAAATGTTCCTCTTACAAATCAGTCATTACTTCTGAAAAAAAATATTTTTCTGATACACGGATGGCACCCAGTACCACTAAGGGAGATGGAAATACGAGATAAAACATAAAACGCTTTCCCTAAGAAAGGGCCACCAGCATTACTGCCAACCGGCTCTTTGCCTACAATGTCTCAGTATCTATTGCCCTTGCTCACTTACTTCCCAGGGTTTTAAAGAAGCCCAGTTTCCTCTCTTATTCTGGCCATATCATTTGTCAGAGAAATTTGGGGGTGTAGGAAAGGGGGGACACACAGGCTTCCAGAGACATGGCTGCACTACTATCTAGACAAGTGACCTTGGACAAATCTCTGAGCCTCAATCTCTTCATCTAAATTGGAAGCTATGCATAAGGAAAAAGCTTTGTAAATGATAAAGACTATACAGCAACACTTTAAGACCAATATGTAAATATTGGTGGCAGCTAGATTTTGGTAGAAATCTCACTCCAACCCCTCCTCCACCAATCAGGCTGTGAAATCAAACTGGAGCCTTTTTACCATGGTGCACATGTGCAGGAAGCTTGTGCCTCAGTTATTTTTTCTGTAATATGAGGTTTAATTCTGTCCAGTAGAAAAGGCAACCCTAGCAGGAAGCCTTGCCCAGACCATTGTGTCTTTTTTTTAAAGAGTCCTGGGCTGCCAGTCAAGAAACCTGGGAATCAGTCCTCCCTCACTCTGCTGCTCATTTGTTTTGCAGCCCTGGACAAGTCATGTCCCTTTTTGAGCTTCTATTTTCTTCTCTATAATAAGTAAATCCATTATAACTGCATTGATATTTTAAAATATACTTCTCCTTAGCTATTTGCCTTGAAACATTTATTTTCTATTTAAGCCTGATTTTTCTCTTAGACACTTTATATAATATCCCTTGTATGTACATAGAATTTTTGAAACAATGAATGTGAACACTTCTAAAACTTCTAAAGGACCTTAAGAGAATCCTTTAATTACTCCCTAATTAGAACCCTACACATATCAGGCCTGGAAGAAACTTTAGAGATGACTTAGCACAACTTCATCTTACAGTTGAAAGCAAGGCCTGGAAAGGTAATGATTAACGCTAATATGAGGGAATTGGAAAGCACATCATGGTACAGTAGAATGAGCACTGGACTCGCAACGGGAAGATCTGGGTTTTGCCAATTTAACTTTCTAACACTGAAAGTCTTTCTGTAGGCCTTACTTTCCCCATCTGTAAGAAGGCTCATTAGTTCTGTCCATATCCTGTAATTCTCTAACTCCTCCAGGGCTTATTCTAGGGTTCTAGAACGCAACAGCTCACTGACCTCATAACTTTCAAACTGTAATCAGTCTCAAAAGTTTTCTATCCACAGCTCCCTTAGATTTGCTTTTCTGGTTCTACCTAAAGTACTTTCAGAATTCTATTTTCAAGACCCCAAGGGAGCAGGGCTAGGTGGCCCAGTGGATAGAGCACTGGCCCAGGTTCAGGAGGACCTGAGTTCAAATGTGACCTCAGACAACACTTAACTAGCTATGTGACCCAGGCCAAGTCACTTAACCCCACTGCTTAACCAAAAGAAAAAAGAAACCAGAGAGCAAAACAGGGTCAATCTGAAAAAATACCTAATAGAAAATTTCAGTAATAGCTCACATTTACATAGCACTTTGGAAATTTACAAAAGTGTTCTGAATACATTTTGTCATTTGGTTTTCAACTCTGTTAGGTAGGTGCTGTTGCTCCCTTTATACCAATAAGAAAACGAGTCTCAGAGAAGTTAGGTGACTTTCCTAGGGTCACAGAAAATTTTTTTTAATTAATTTATTTTGATTTATCAATAATCACTTCCATATGCTTGTGAGTTTAAAATTTTTCTCCCCCATTCCTCCCCACCACCCTCCCCTAGACGGCGCACAATCTGATACAGGCTATACATTTACATTCATATTAAACATATTTTCACATTAGTCATGTTGTAAGTAGAAATTAAAACCAATAGGAGGAACCATCAGAAAAAGGAAACAAAACTCAACAGAAGGGAAAAAAAATAACAATTCGGCTTCCATAGTTCTTTGTCTGGGTGTGGATAGCATTTTCCGTCACAAGGCCTCTGGAGATGTCTTAGATCCTTGTATTGCCAGGAGGGGTTAAGTTTATCAATATTAGTCATCACACAACGTGGCTGTTACTGTGTAACAGTGTTCTCTTGGTTCTGCTCACTTCACTCAGCATCAGACCATACAAGTCTTTCCAGGTTTTTCTGAAGTCAGCCTGTTCATCATTTCTTATAGCACAATAGTATTCCATCACATTCATCTACTACAACTTGCTCAGCCATTCCCCAATTGATGGGCATCCTCTCAATTTCCAATTCTTTGCCACCATGAAAAGAGCTGCTATGAATATTTTTGTACATGTAGGTCCTTTTCCCATTTGTGTGATCTCTTTGGGATGTAGCCCTAGAAGTGCTATTGATGGGTCAAAGGGTATGCACACTTTTATAGCCCTTTAGGCATAGTTTCAAATTGCTCTCCAAAATGGTTGGATCATTTCACAACTCCACCAACAATGCATTAGGTCACAGAAAATTTTAACTCGGGTCTTCCTATCTCTACTTGATCTGGAAGAGGCCTCAGACCACTGAATGTTGAAACTGGAAGGAATTTAGACCAACTTTACCAAAAAAGGTAAGTTAGCTGAGCTAGGATTAAAACTTTTAGACAAAACTTTTTTTGGCATGAATTTAAATGAACATCTTTTCACACTTCAGCATTATAATCCAAAGAACAGAAACAGCTTCTCTGGAAAAAACTCCTTTTGGTTTTTAACAATCTATAATCTTTTTGCCCAAGGAATATCTTATAATATTTTAGCTTAAACTATCCAGTAGAGCTAACCTCACTAGATCCTTTTGCAAAGAGCCCTGACTACCTGTTGGGAATATTGGGTACTATTTCTAACTCTTAGCCACATACTTGCTGGCTCCTTAGAGGGGGTTCTGGCTTACACAACCTCTAATGGTCCAAGACCCAAACATCTCTATGTAACAACAATGAAAGCTATGTTCTTCCTCTAGAGCAGTTGGGGAGGGAGAACAGCAAAAGTGGCATGCTCAGTAACATAAATCAGGAGAACTACACTGGAGTGGGGCTCTGCCACTAGCTCCCTTTGTGTCAGGGGGTGGGTTTCTTCACTTCATTTGCCTCAGTTTTTACCCTTTGCAAAAAAAAGGCAAGGTCCCCGTTTTGTTTCTGTGATGAAACAGGAGTAGGTTGGGGATGGAGAACCTCCCCTTAGTAAGCTTACTGTTCATTTAGCAGTTTCCTCTCAGTAGTGCTGAACACTGTAGGTGGTGCAAACATAAGCCTCGTTTTACAGATAAATAAACTGAGGGAAGAGATTAAGTCACCTGTCCAACTCGATATGGAATTAGAAAGGCCTTTAGAAATCTAGTGCCCAGAACTTGGTAGGCACTAAATGTATATTGAATGAAACCTAGCCTACCCTAACAATCTCCCAATACAGTTAGGAGAAAACAATTCCAGAATGAAAGAAATTAGTTAAGGAGCAAAACCAGGATTCAAACCCAGCTCTCCTTTATTTACACTGTAGTCACCCAGCCTGGCAACTTCAGTGTCATCCTCCCGCTCCACTGGAGTAAAATCTTGTCCTATCTTTGCAGCAGTTCTTAGATGTGTCCCATTTCTTCACACTCATAGACTTAGTTCAGGCCCTCATCACTTTGCCTGGACCATTGCAGTAGCCTAATTATTCCAAACTATCCTCAAATGCCAAAGTGCTACTCCTGAAGCACAGGTCTGACCTATTTAATAAATTCCTAGAGCTCCTTACTACCAGTTGTTTGTCCTTCCTTTTCCAAGAGGACCAATGACATCACTGAGTGATGTGTTGCTCATAAATTGGATTTATGTGAGGCAGAGTTGCACAAAGTCATCAGCCTCACTTCCTACATACACCCCTTTCTAATTCCTCCCCCTCCCCAATATATTTCCCTTCAAATTATCTATTTTCTATTTTCCATCTACATGTGGCCTCTTCTCATTACATTCCTGGAAGGCAGACACTGCCTTTCATCTTTGGGGCTCCAGTACCAGACAGAATAGGCCCTTACTAAAAAATATTATGTCCAGTCACGCAAGTCAAAGTGAGCCTAGGTCTACTGACTCTCTTCGCTTTAGGAAAAAATCATCAAGAGAATAGTAAGAACACTGGATTTGGAGTCAGAACCATTTTGAGTACAAAATTCAGCGACTGTTAACCTGTGGGACCCTGGAGAAATAAATTTAACCTATCTGGGGAGGGAAGATCACTATTTTCATCCGTAAAAGTAAGACCGATCTCTGTAAATCCCACTCCAGATTCGTCAGGAATCTAAGTCTCTTGCATTCGACAAACTAGGAGGCACAGTGCATAGAGTGACGGGCCTGGATTCAGGAAGACGAGTTCAAATTCGGCCTCAGACACTAACCCTGATGCTGGACAAGTCATTTAAACTGTATGCTTCAGTTTCCTTAGATGTAAAATGGGGATAATAACAGCACCTACCTTGCAGGGTTGTTGTAAAGATCAAATAAAGTAACTGTGCCTGGCACTTAGGAGGCGCTCTAGAAAGGACAGTTATTATTATTATTATTATTATTGACAACAAAGTTAGGGTCACATGGGTGCTCAGCGTCAGCGCCGGGGCTACATCAGAAGGACTGCCCGGACCGTGGGCAGGCTCCCCACGCTCTCGTCCTCCGCTTATGGACAGCCATAGGCCCTCCCTCCTGGACACCTCTCTCTCGCATACCCTGTTTCCTTCTCCGGGCACAGTCGCCCCGAGGGAATCCGAACGCACGCTTCTCAGAACTAGGCAAGGGGTAACACCACCACAGCAGGAAGAAAAAGGATGCCTCACCACTTCCCAAATCCGCCTCCGACGCGGCCGGAAGTGACGTGGACGACTGCTCCCCTCCCGGAGGCGGCCCACGTCGTCTCCTCTACGTCGGTCTGTCGGTGCGGGAGGCGATGACGTATATCGCCTCCGGCCTATGGGGCTGCGGCGACGACGGGAGGGGCGGGGCAGGGCGGGCCCAGCGCGCGCCCCCGGCCCGGCCCGGCCCCGCCCCGCCCCGGCCGGCGCGCGGGGTCCCGAGCCGGGCCCGGAGCTGCAGGAT
>NW_020954739.1:1786796-1942084 GCF_900497805.2 Vombatus ursinus
GCCGGGCCCGGAGCTGCAGGATGGCGGCGGCGGCGGCGGCGGCTGGGGTCTCGGCGGCGGCCTCGGCGGCGGGCGGCGGGTCGGTTAGCGGCGCGCGGGGTGCCGGGGCGCGGGAGGGCGCGCGGGTGGCGGCGCTATGCCTGCTGTGGTACGCGCTGAGCGCGGGCGGGAACGTGGTGAACAAGATCATCCTGAGCGGCTTCCCCTTTCCCGTGACCGTGTCGCTGTGCCACATCCTGGCGCTGTGCGCGGGGCTCCCGCCGCTGCTGCGGGCCTGGCGCATCCCGCCCGCTCGCGGCCCGGGGCCCGGCTCCGGCCCTGGCGCTGCCGCGGGCGCCGACCCGCTGCCGCCCCGCTTCTACCCGCGCTACGTGCTCCCGCTCGCCTTCGGCAAGTACTTCGCTTCCGTGTCGGCTCATTTCAGCATCTGGAAGGTACCCGTATCCTACGCGCACACCGGTGAGGCCCGAGCGGGGCCCGGGGGGTGACCGGAGCCCGGGGATTGTAGTAGGGCTGGGGGAGGGGCTGAGAGAAGACCGGAGGCCGAGCGAGCAAAGGCCCCGGGCCGAGGAGACGCAGGGGGAGGCCAGCGGGACGCCCGGGGGATCTGGAGGGGCTGGGTATCCCGAACACTGGAGAGCTAAAGGGATGGCCGGGAGCCGAGCGAATTGGGTGGGACGCGAAATGAGGGCCAGACCGGGAGCTGAGGGAGACCAGAGGGGCTCTGGAGACTAAAGAGTTAAGGGGGGGAGGGAGAATCTCCCAGAGACCCAGAAACTGGGGGGCCTGGAGAGGAAAGCCACAGAGACCCGGGGAAGGAGCTTGCTAATAAGGAAGTGGAGGGTGGAGAATAGATGAGGGGATGGGAGGGTATGGGAGATTATGGGGAGATGAAACTGGGAGGCTGAGCAGTGAAGTGGAACAAGGAGTGAGTGTAAAAAGTCAGGGCAGAGACAATTCCATTTTTGTTACTGTAGCCTTGGTTCTAGACCAGGTAGTGGCTATTTCCCAAATGATTGAAATGGAAGGGGGCTTCTTTGGCCCTAGTGGGGAGCTGAGAACAGGAAGCTGAACTGAGGGACTGGGACCTTAAAGTCTAGAGGTGAGATTCAGAAGGGGCTCTGGAATGCCCTCTCCTCTGGGGCAGGATGGGGAGAGTGACTAATCCACCGAGCAGATGGGGTCTGGGAGGTTTGAGGAACTTAGAAGGTAGAAATATAGGGAGGGGGCCTAAGAGTCAGGAAAGTAGAGAATGGGTGGCAAGCAATCGTATTGGGCTGAGCTGACTTGAGGCATAGGAGAGACTGATTGGGACTTCATTTAGGGAACTGTAGGGCAGAGAAGACAGGGCTAGGTGGTTAAACAGGAGGGAAGTCTGATGGAAGAGACCCTGAAGGGTATATGGAAAGAGGCGCTAGCTCATGGGTCATTCTAACACATCAACTGTCTATCTGTTAAAATACCTAAGCTCACCTCATCCCCCATCCTCCAAACTCCTTCCATTGTAGTGAAGGCAACCATGCCAATCTGGGTGGTGCTGCTGTCCCGGATCATCATGAAGGAGAAGCAGAGCACCAAGGTAAAATGGACAATTACTGGGCACTTAGACATGGCAGCGTGGGACAGCCCAAACAGCACTAGTCTAGAGCCAGTGACTGTGGAGATTCCCCACTAAGTTTGTGGTGTGACTTTTTGAAAGTAACTTCCCCACTCTGGGTCTGTTTCCTTTTGTCAAAGGAGGGTCATTTGACAGACAAGATGGTCTCCCATTGTCCTTCCAGCTCAGGCTTCTCAGTTTCTGAGTAGGAGCTGTACTGCCGGAACTTGGCACCAAACCTTCCCACACGCTCCCTTCCCCTCCCTGCAAGTTTTCAATTGGTTACATAGATGAGAGAACCAAACAGGTAATTTCAAGGAACCAGGAATAAGTTCCTAGTCTGCTGGAAGCCCAGATTTCTCCTTTGTGTAAAATCCAGGAGCTCTGTAGAAGTTGAAACAGAGCTTCGATTATTGTCTTTTGAGTATCTTGCGTCCCCCTGAAAATAACATTTCCCCTAACCAGTAACCCCAAGAGCACATGGCTGAACAAATAAGTTCTTCTGGCCCTGTCAACGGTAATATTTAAAGGACTGAAGTACCATCCCATGTACTGCAGCGTCCTTATCTGAAAGCTGAGAATTTATCGTGGTGGCACTGACAGATTCAGAGGTTTTGAAAAAGCAGTGGTTTGTAACGTGTACTCTATGCAGCTCACAGTCAGACGGTGCTCTAGATCCTAGCCCATTTCACAGGAGATTAGGTCACCTTTGGCTGATTTCTTATGAATCTCTGCTCACTTAAAACTGCAGTCTGTGTGTAAGAATTTACTTTGTCACATTCCCTCTCGAGGGCTGTCTTCTGCCTTTTCTCGTAATCCACTGTGTCCAGCGCATAGTAGTAGCAGTAGTAACTTAGTAAACCTTGATTGATTCTTTTAGCCGTAAAGCCACATCACTCAGTATTGCATAGATTAACAGATTGCTGGTGTTGTGAGGGACCTTAGAGGTCACAAAACAGATAGTCTGAGAGTAGGGCAGATGAGGATCATCAGAGGTCATCCAGCCTTTATGGGGTTAGCCCACTATCTCCTCTGAGGTGGCTCATTCCGCTTAGAGTTAAAGGAAATCTGGTTTAATGGATTTAGTTTACAGAGGAAGACACTGAGGACCAGGGTCACACAGCTAGTTCACGATGGAGTTGAGCCTTGGGTCCCTGTATTCCTAGCTTAATGTTCTTCACTGTACATTATAATCTAACATTGCATAGGACCTTGTACCTGGACACGTGAGGGAGTTTAAACTTCCTTGCACGGAAAGGAAAGAGTGGGACAGCTCTTCTTGAGAGAGTCCACAGATTCTACTGAGGAACTCGGGGCCCCTGCTTCTAAGTAAAGAGTGCTAAATGTCTACCATGTAAAACATCAACAGCCTCATCCACCAGGAATCTACACTCCTAGGAAATGTTCCAAAGCTCCCAGTGTGACAGAAAAGCCCTATTTCTGTGGAAGTTTAAGAAGATTCTCCATGCGGTTGCTTTAGACAACTGCTGTCCTTACTAGAGAGAAGCAGTTTTTGGGTACCTACGTGGTGCAGTGGATAGAGCTCTGGGCCTACAATCAAGAAGACCTCACGTTCAGATCCAGCTTCGTAAACTTATCTGTGTTACCCTGGGCAACACTTAACTACCTTTTGCCTCAGTTTCCCACATCTGTAAAATGGAGATTAAAAATAGCATCTAGCTCATAGGATTATTGTAAGGATCAAATGAGATAATATTTGTAAAGTGCCTGGCATGTAGTAGGCACTTAATGAATATGTTAGTTATTATTATCATTATAGACAGGCATTCTTGAATTGTTTTCAAAATCATTGTATGACAGGAATAGAGTATGATATCTAGATTAGTTACTGAGAGATGTGAGAGCTCATCAATTCCTTTTAAGAAAATAACCTTTTCTGAGAAGGGATTTTAAAATCCTGGAGCATTAGACTTAACAAGATTGACTCATTTGTGTTTTCCTCTGGCTCTGTTTTGCCGTTGGTTACTTTTAGCTGAAAGTGAAGTGGGGAGGTGGGGAGGACAATATGGGAAGAATTTCATTTGGAGTATACACTCCCTTGGTCACAGGTCAGTGGTAGTTAGATTTATCCTATGTATAACAGCATGGCTACTAAAGCGCCTTCTTCATTCTTCCTCTTCCAGGTATATTTATCCTTGATCCCCATCATCAGTGGTGTCTTGTTGGCCACAGTCACTGAGTTATCCTTTGATATGTGGGGGCTCATCAGTGCTCTGGCAGCGACCCTCTGCTTTTCCCTGCAGAACATATTCTCCAAAAAGGTATTCATTCAGTCACTGGCAGTGTGATGGATTTCCCAAGGATGGAAAAAGTCTTACTGATTTGAGGTGTTTTTGTTTTTGTTTTTTTAAACATAGCTGGATGTGGTAGAAAGGGCACTAGGCAGTATAGGTAAAAAGACAGAGATGATGGTTTGCCTCATTCTGCTTCTGTGTTCCTGGGTGAATTAGTATACCTCTAAACGTCAACTTTCTAACTTACAAAAAAGTGATGATTGTTGCTCTTGTCAAGATCAAAGGAAATAGTGTATGGGAAAGTGTCTTCTCCATTGTAAAGTGCTCTATTAATGTAAGTTTCTGTTACTTATTATTGTTGATAATATTCAAAATGATAAACCTTTAAATTTAGCAGATATTAAGCATTACTAGGTAATGCTTAATACCCAGGTACTGGGTACTGGAGGAAATACCAAAATAATAATAATAAGAAGAAAATATGACCCCTCTTCTTACAAAGTTTACAGTCTTCAAAACAGGTCTTTTTTCCTTTGCCAAAAGTCTGTTATCTATTAGTGTAGCAAGTTAAGCTGTTAATGCAAAGAGGCAGTATTTTAAAGTGGAGAATACTAAACTTGTCAACTAAGAACTGGGCTGCATGGCAGCTTTGACACTTTGACAGTGTTGTGTGACCCTGAATAAGGCTATTTAAGTATGAACTTTGCTGTCCTCATCTTTGAAAACAGAGATAATAATAATATTTTCACAGAGTTTTGTGAGTCAAGTGTGTTGTGATCTCTAAAATGCTATGAAGCAGGGATTCTTATACTTTTTTTGTGTCATGGATAGATGAACTCCTTTGACAATTGGTCAGAGCCTCTGGACACTTTCTCAGAATCGTCTTTTTAAATATGTGATATAAAATACATAGGAAACCAATTATATTGTCATACAGTTATCAGAATATAAAAAATTAAACATAACAAAAAACTAAGTTCACTTACTCTGGGTTAAGAATACCTGTATTGGGGTGGCTGGGTGGCTCAGTGGATAGAGCACCAGCCCTGGAGTCAGGAGGACCTGAGTTCACATGCGGCCTCAGACACTGGACAGGCTGTGTGACCCTGGGCAAGTCATGTAACCCCAATTGCCTCACCAAAAAGCAAAGAAAAAAAAAGAGAATACTTGTGTTGCTATTAATTACCTAAGGTATCATACTTGCATGTGAAATTATTCATTCAGAAAACATTAAGTGTCTCTTTATTTTAACATCACGTAATACTTTGTATATGTTTTAGTAGTTTTATTAGAGAGGTATCATGGGATTGTTCATAGAGTGTTAGATTGTGTGGTTTGTCCTTCATTCTGGAAGAGGACCATGACATCATGAAAAAGATGCTGTGACTTGCAAGTGAATTTGTTTTAACTTAGGGAGGGCTATGCAAAGTTGCCAGCCTCACTTTCTCCTCCAGATCCATTTGGATCCAGTGGCCAAATATATATCAGGACAACTGGAGATGGCCCAGGATGAAGTGGGAAACCTTGGTCTTTTTAAGCTAAGGTCTCTCCGAGTTCTCACTTTGACTGAGGCAACTGCCCATTCAGTGATTTGGGCTGTTTAAGAAGTGAGTCTTGGGATGGCCTCTTTAATCAAAAAAAAAACAAAAAACCAAAAACCAAACTGGGAGGGGAAGACCTGCTGGGTTTCTGGCCAAAAGAAACACAATTACTATTTACATTCACTCTGACTCATGGGGCCCAAACAATAACCATTAAGTGTTGTTGGGATAGGGACCTGTTGTTGGCCAATCAATGAGAGCCAGAGTGAATTTGGGTTTAAGGCATGATCTTTAAGAAAGAAATCTAGCCAGTAAACCCCAAGATATCTACATAGCTTTCAGTCTTCAAAATTTACCTTCCTTTTCACAGAGCACCCTAAGGTAAGAGCATGACACAAGAGAAGGAGAGGAGAGGAGTTGGCCAACGGGAACTGACCAATTGGGTCCCCAGTAGGGCAGCATAGACTGCTCACAGGTTGTGGTTTCTCTTTTGTTCTTGAAGGGGACCATGACATCAAGAACATGATGCTATGACGTGCAAGTGAATTGGTTTTAAGTGTGGGAGGGCTGTGCAAAGTCACTAGCCTCACTCTCTTCAGGGCCATCTGGGTCCAGTGGCCAGATATAGATCAGGACTACTGGAGATGGCCCCAGGGTGTTAGAAATAGAATCAGGAAGGCCTTTTTTTTTTTTTAAATCCTGCCTCAGATACTTGCCAGCTTTGTGACTGTAGGCAAATATCTTTAACTCTCTGAGCCTTATTTTTCTCATCTATAAGATAGAGTTATTACTAACCAGAGTACTTCACCTCTGTAAAAATACTGTAAAAATACATAGATGTGTGTTACCTCTTATTAGACTGTAAACTCCATGAAGGTAGTTTGCTTTATCTAGACTGAATCCTAGCGCAGCCTAGTACTTCAGGCATGGGATGATAATGTGATACGGCAGCTAAAAAAGCTCATTCAATCTGGAGCTTCATTAAAACACTTAAAACTTCATAATGAGGGAGATAACAAACCTGCTTTTATTTTCCCAAATCAGAACCTTTCTGGGGTGTTGTGTTCAGATCTAAAGACCTCATCTGAAAAATAACATTGACAAGTTTTACTGCAACCAGATTGGTCAGGGCGCTGAAAATCATACCAGAGGAGGATTAGTTGAAGGAACTGGTCATGTTTAATATGGTGTAGAGCTAACCTTAGGAGGTATATGGTAACTGCTCTTTTAAGTATTTGAAGGGCTGTCATGAATTGGATTTGTTCATCTTGGCAGAAGTGACAGCAGAAGTGGAAAGTCGTAGAGAAGCAGATACAGGTTTGATGTAAAGGAAGACTTACTCATGGTTAGAACTGCCCAGAGATGAAAGGGGTGGCTACAGTTGCTGGTGGTAGACTGTGGGTCCCCGATTCCTTGCATTCTGCTAGTGGAGTGTGGGTTACTACTTGGGTATACAATAAAGAGAATTCAGGGACATGTTAGAGTAGTTCTGAGGTTCCCTCCCACTCAACTCTCATTCTATGAATTAAAAAATTTTTACTTTGGAAAAGATTGGTCAGTTACTTAAAGAGTTTTGTATTTTCAGGTGCTGAGAGATTCAAGGATCCATCATCTTCGGTTGTTGAACATACTTGGATGTCATGCTGTCTTTTTTATGATCCCAACATGGGTTTTGGTTGACCTTTCTTCTTTCCTAGTAGAGAATGACCTGGTAAGTTGGCCAAAACAAAGAATCTGTTTTCCTTACTAGTTCCAAAGTAGATTTTGTGTTTTTGGAGTTATCACTTTTTGTTGAACTTTATAAAGTTTCTGGCATCTGATAAGTAGCCATCTTAACAAAGAGCTCTTTATTATGCTGAGTATTTCTGCACAGTTGAGAAGGAAATCAGCTTCTGTTCTTCCTCATGCTGTATGTTTGCTCGCCCCTACTGATAATACTGTTTTTCATTCAGTAGAAGAAGCCAAGAAGGGAATGGCCCTGCAGCTCCACATAGTATTGGCAAGCCTTTCTGGGAGACTACCCTTATCCTGAGAAATCTATTATTTCAGTTCTTTTTTTTGTTTTGTTTTTGTTTTGGTTTTTATTTTGTTTTTTTTTTGGTTAGGCAATGGGGTTAAGTGACTTGCCCAGGGTCACACAGCTAGTAAGTGTCAAGTATTAGTGAGGCCGGATTTGAACTCAGGTCCTCCTGACTTCAGGGCCGGTGCTCTATCCACTGCTCCATCAGCTGCCCCATTATATTTCAATTTCTTATTCAATTTGTTTGTGTTATCATCTTGTGTTTTCTTTTGTTGACATCATCATCATCATTATCTCTATTTACTCTTCTAATGAGAAAAGTAATGAAAGGGTGGAGTTCTGTTACCGTTTTCAGACATAGCTGCCAGGAAAGACTTTTTTTTGTCTTTATGAATATTTTTTTCCCCAATTACATATACAATTTTTAACATTTTTAAAATTTTGAGTTCTAAATTCTCTTCCCTTCCTTCACTCTCTCCCCCCTCCTTGAGACAATAAGCACTTTGATATAGATTATAGATATGCAATCATGCAAAACATATTTCCATATTAGTAATGTTGTGAAAGAAAACAGACAAAAAACAACCCACAAAAAATAAAGTGAAAAATAGTATGCTTCCATCTGCATTCAGACTCCATCAGTTTTTTCCTGTAGAGGTAGATGGCATTTTTCATCATAAGTCTTTTGGAATTGTCTTAGATCATTATATTGCTGAGGATAACTAAGTCATTCATAGTTGATCATTATACAACATTGCTGTCACTGTATATAATGTTCTTCTGGTTCTGCTCATCTTACTTTATATCAGTTCATGTAAATCTTTCCAGGTTTTTCTGAAATCATCATGCTCATCATTTCTTGCAGCACAGTAATATTACATTACAGTTATATACCCCAATTTATTCAGCCATTCCCCAATTGATGGGCATCCCCCTCACTTTCCAATTCTTTGCCACCACAAAAAAAGCTGCTATAAATATTTTTGTACAAACAGGTCCTTTCCCTTTTTTTTTTTACTCTCTGGGATACAGGCCTTGTAGCGCTATTGCTGGATCAAAGTGTATACACAGTATTATAGCCCTTTAGGCATAGTTGGGAAAGACTTTCTGAATTAAAGCAGACACCAAGTTGAGCTACTGAGTTTCTTTTCATTCTGCTTTTGTCTCTTTTTTGTCAGTTTTTCTTTCATTTCTCTCAATTTCCTCTTCCAACCTTGTGATTTTCTGTTTTCTTTCTTTCCCCCCCTGTACCTTTCTTTCTAGCTAGTCATACCTGTGATTCAAAAACATTTTTATCAGGTGCATTTATAGAGAGTTTACTTGTTATATAGCCATAGAATATCAGAACTATAAGGGACCTTGAATGCCATTTTCATCTCATTTCACAGATGATAAAATTTGTATATTTAGTCTTTCCCAGAGAGTTAGTGGCAGAACCAGTGTTTGAACCATGATCTCCAAGCTTCCTATTCAGATATGCCATGATGCTTTCATGAGAGACGGGGAAAATGGAGGCTGCTGCTAGCTATTCTTTAATCACATCTTCATCAAGACTTTACCTTAATTGGTATGATATTAATACCAACCACAACAACTGATGTTTAGTGCTTTAAAGTTTGCAAAATGTTCTCTCTCATTGTCTTAAGTAAACCTCAAAACAAAAACAGTCCTTTGACTTAGGTTTTGCAAATGCTAATCCACATTTTACTGATGAGGAAAATGAGGCTCAGGTTAAACAATATAGTCATGGTCATATAGCTAGCAAGGATCAGAGGCATGAATTGAATCCATATCTTCCTGACTCTATACTATACAGCTCTTCTGTTGTTTAAAGTGAATTCCTAGAACATTTTTAAATATAGCCACACTGACCTGTAAATTCAAAAGTGCATTCTAAAGCCAAATACAAATGGTAGTTTTTCTGTGATTTAAAATTTTCCTAGTCATCTCTACACTCAGTGCTAGCACACTACCCTACACATACCAAGTGTACAGTGACTATTTGAGGATTATTTGTGGATAGCTAAGACTCGACTATGAACTTTTATAGGCACCCACAAACATAAAGGTCATTTTTGAAATAAAGAAATAGAATAGAGAATCTGTGTGTTAATAGATACTACATACATGCCCAGAGAACGTAATATCAGGCTTGCTTATCTGGCTTTGTTCTATTTTTAAATTCTTTATCTTTTGGCTTTTGTTTTGTGATTGGGTACTTCATAGAGGAGGGTTGACTGTTTATTACCTTAGTCACTTCTTTGTAAGGAGACAAAAAGTTTTAATGAATTTATTAATAGGCTAATGGGAAAGTGATTCTGTCTGCAGAATTGTTGGCATCATAAGGAATATCTTACTTAATTGTCTCAGGGTGAACCACTGACTGATTTGAACAGTTTTTTTAGTTGAAGCCAACCTAGTATAGTAGAAAGTATGCTGGACTTGGACTGAGGAGACCCCAGTTCTTGTCTCAATTAGCTTTGTGACTGTGTGTTGAGTCGATAATTTGCCCTGTCTTGGCCTTGTTTCCTTATTTTTTAAATGAGAGAATTAGAGTAAGTGATATCAAGGGTCCTATCTGATTCTTATGCTGTGATCCTACTGTGTTGATTTGGGAGGCTGCGTGGAGAGAAGAGCTGAGTTTCCCTTGCCTCAAGCATTTACTGGCTGTGTTACCCTGGGCATATCACATAACCTCTCTGAACCTCAATCTTCTCATCTTTAAAAATGGAGATAATAGCATGTAGTTCAGGTTTGTTTTAAAGATCAAATGAGATAACTTATGTAAAGTGCTTTGCAAACCTTAAGGCAGTATATAAATGTTAGCATTGAGTTTGGGGTGCCTCACTTTAGCAGAGACTTTGACAGGGAGTGCTGCATGTAGGAGAAAGTGCTAAGTCTTTTAAAAGATGCGGTCTGGGATAGCTTGATGAAGAGCAGACTGAAGGGGCCATTATAGCCCTGAAAGTTGCACAAAGAAAATCACACTCTGAAGAACTTGATAAAGCAGTCCCCTAAAATTTTAAACCAAAGACAAGGTGCAGCCTCTGATCCAGGGAGTAGCCAGGCCTCTTTCCTCTCCATGCCACTATAATCCCAAATCTGGATGGAAATCATAAAAGGTCAGTGGAAGCCCTGAGAACAGGAACATGAAAACGAAAGCCTAGGGTTAGGGTGAAAGGTAGAGTGACACTCAAAAGGCACCAGAAGCCTCAACAACTAACTCTGCTCATACCCCAGGTCTGGTCCTTTGGTCACCCTCTTTAGATCTAATCGTCTTTGCTTCCTGAGATTTTTATTTCTCCTTGTTTGAAAACTCTTGAAGCCAGAGACCCATTCACACCTGCCCGTTCTGTCTTGAGCTGGGTAGCATTGTGTCCTTCATTTCTAAGATTTGTAGTTGTAGGTCCTTGTTATAAATCCAATGAAGGGTTTAAGACATAATTTAAAAAAAAGAACAGAGGAAAAAGGAAAATTTTCCTATCACTTCAACTTCTGTGTAAGTGAAATAAGCTGCCTTTTGAGAAGCCTGGATGGCGACTCTTCAGTATTGTTACAGAAAGGATTCTTGGTAGTTATTGCCTCTGAAGTCCTTTCCAATGCTGGGATTCTGTTCATGAAGATAGTAGGATCCATTACCGGGCATTTGTAATTATCCTTGTGGAGGATGTGAATTACTCAAAGTGGTTCTGCTGTAACAATATAGTGACTCTTCTGCCATCATCCATCTGGTCATTTCCCCTCCATAACCTAAATAGATGTTGAGAAGGGATCTCATAGGACATCTGTCCCTCAAAGTCTCCTTTGACTTAGCTGCTAGGACCCAGTCTCCATCTGCTCCTATGTTCAGATAATTAATGTCTGTACCAGGGGACAAGTACCTTAGATTTGTTGTCAGAACACTTGGGTTCCAGTGTGATGTCTGCCACCTAACCTTGCACAAGTTATCTTTTCCTCTAAATCTCATTTTCATCATTTGTAACATGGGATAATAGTATTTGTACTACCTAATCACTTGATAGGTCTAAAGGTTGAATAAGGTAATAGAAAGGTATTTATCACCCTAATGAGCTCTATATGTATAAGTTGTCAGTGCTTGCAGATGTTAGAGCACTTGCTTTTAACACTGTAACAATTTTGTTTTTCCACTGTGGATCAGGCTTATGATTTTGAAGTAACACAATGTTGTGGGTTTTTTATTTCCCTTTCTGTAGAATTCGATTTCCCAGTGGCCCTGGACTTTAATGCTGCTAATAGTCAGCGGATTTTGTAACTTTGCGCAGAACGTCATTGCTTTTAGTATTCTTAATTTGATCAGCCCATTGAGTTATTCTGTTGCAAATGCTACAAAAAGGATCATGGTTATCACAGTATCCCTCATAATGCTACGCAACCCAGTCACCAGCACTAATGTTCTGGGCATGATGACAGCTATCTTGGGGGTCTTCTTGTATAATAAGGTAAGTGTCTGTGTTAGGAATCCAGCTCGGGTTAGTCACCCATTAACATCAGCGTTCAGTAATTGTCTTTTAGTGCCTATGAAAAATAGGTTTAAGGATCTGGGGTTGTAAATGCTTCTTTAACACGCCCCTTGGTTGGAGGATTCAAGCGTCAAAAATTGAGAATTCATTCTTTTTTCTTGAGCAGCTGTGTTTAAATTGTCCGAGATAAGTGTATAGGGAGACCTTGTTCTGCAGCCCTCTCTCTGCTTTGGAAAAAATGACCAGATCGTTTGTTGTAGTTTGGTCCCTGGAGCCATCCATGATAAACTCTCTTTTTTGAGAATTGTGTACATGGGACTTTGTTGGTGTACGGAAAGCACAGTGAGGAAGCTTGTTCTGCCAATACAGAGAGGCAACTGGTACCTTAGAGACTTGCCTGGGGCCCTCAAGTTAAGGAACTTGCCTGAGGTCCCGTAGCTAAGATGATTTATAGTCTGGACTTGAACCTAAGTCTTCCTCACTCTGAGGCTCAGTTTCTCGCTCCATCTCAGAAAGGAACCCTTGAAATATTTAAAAACAGTGATCGTGTGCCTAGTCTTTTCTTTGGGCTAAGCATTCTTATTTCCTTAATTAGACCTCATACGTCATAGTCCCCCTTCTCTTTCTCTGTCCTAAATTCCACCAAGGTCCTTCCTCAGTGTGCTCAGAAATAGATTGTTCATTATCTGTTTGACCAATAATTGGGAATTTTAATAGCCAGGAAAAGAAAGTTAGACTGGTAGCTGTTTATTGAAAACAAGAGCTTGTCCTGGGCTGCTTAATGTTCATAAATCCTTCCACTATCTGCTTCTCTCTAAAAATACTAATTTGCTTGAATCTGTGAATAACCAAGCTTTTGGATTTGGTAATAAGCAGGCAGTATGTAAAAAAATGCTCAACGTTTCATCTAACTTTTTACTGTCCAGACCAAGTATGATGCAAATCAAGAGGCCAAGAAGCATCTTCTGCCCGTGGTAGTTGGAGACCTCGGAAATCCTGATCACCATCGAAACACACCAGAGAAATCTCAGAATGGAATTATTTTCCCTCAGCATGGGGACTATCACTATGGTCGAACCAGCATCTTCACAGATCACTTTCAGTACAACAGGCAAAATTATCCAAACACATACAGTTTAAATCACTATGATGTATAGAATTTAGAAGACAGGTAGAGACTGTTAAGAGATTATTTTTTCCCCCAAGCAGTATCAGAAACTTCTGTCACACCAGTGAATTCAGAATCATAGAATGTACTTCTCTTGCAGATGGGAAGGTGCATGATTGTCAATGATACAAGCGTTATCTTCCGCTAAACACATTCTTATGCATGGAGCACCTTCCATAGGGATCCCAGAGCAGGGAGTATACCTGCAGTGCAAAAGTTTGGGGTTCTGATGAAAGGTAAACTTTCAGACTCCAGGAGGGGGGATCTTTGCTGCCTATGTTGTCTTGGAGTTTGACACCGGAGGATTGTGTTGATAGGAAAATTATGGCCAGTATTACTTTTCTGTGCTTAATTTTCTGAAGCCATGTGTTTTTAAGTTAACATCTTTGCTTTCTGAATGAAGTTACTTGAGATCCTTTTTGACAGATTTAAATTTCTAGGTAGACTCTTAATGGGTTGGCATTCAGCTATTTGTGGTATCATGGGCAAGGATTGTGCCTGAGTTTTTAGAAACCAAAGTTTGCATTGCACTACTTGAACATGTCTGGGTCACAACTATAATATATGTGGTAAAGGGTTTGGTTGGTAGGAATTTGTGACCCCATTGTAATGGTTTCTATAGATTGTCAAAAAGGAGGGATTTTTTATTTAATCAAAGAAGGGTCAGTGCTAAAAGAATTTTATTAATGACTATGAGTAGTACTTCAAATATAAGGAAAAGCCAAGTAGTTTCCCAAGGCATTGTGACAATCCATTTGTGATCCTCAACAAATGTAAAAAAAACAAACTGTAAATCAGTAGACTGGTCTTTCCATCCTGTTTGCATTCTGGGCATGCATCATTTGTTTTCATTGCTGGGCATATTCAGCTTTCTTTGTTTGACCTGAAATTCTGAAGTTGCGCTGGCTCACATCCGTAGAAGGAAATTCATCTCCTTTTCCATTGCTGGAGAGAGCAGAATATTTTTCTCTCCTTGATGCATCAAGTGGTATCAGCAGCAAGGGGAGTATCATTGCAGATATTCCCTGATTAATAAAAGGCACATAAGGAAACAATAATTGGTGCTTTAAACAGCTCTTTCCCCAGGACTCATACTCTGTCATTCTCTGAGGTTGAATTGGGCGAAGATTTGGCAGAGAGATACTGCCAGATGAAGCTTTGTTTTTATAGGAAGGATTTTGCACTTTCTACAGATGATTTTGTAAATGTGTGTGTCTGCATACTGGGCCCTCTGACTCCCTCTTGAATCTAAAGCCCTTTGCTTTCAAGTGTTTCAAAACAATACTCTATTGATAGTAGCAAACGTTTGCCTAATACTTTTCTGTATACAGTAGGAACGAGTCACTTTGCAGTTTTGTGTCTGAGTACTGTAATCAGGGAAAAATAGAAAGGAATCAAGGATACTCTGCAAGTTTGTTTTGTTATTTCCAAATAGAAATGGTCGAGTTGTGTTGAATATGTTTTTTAATTACATTATTCAGAATCATGTTTCCCGAGTAGGATGAAAGGTTATTAGTTGAGCTTTGTGGTTTGGTTTGGTTTGGTTTGGTTTTTTATAAACACACAAATGAACAAAACATTTTGACCAGAATTAAGATGTTACCCCTTAGGCTCTGAGTAATGAAAACAACAGTAAAGCACCAATTTAAAGCATCTGACTTTTCCAAGGATTTAGTTCTACTACAGGTGTAAGTATGTTCTGTCCTGTTCTTTTCAGCTTCCTAATAATTACTGCATTTTGCAAAAGCCTGATAGCACATGATTAGGCCATGAGGTCAGTGATAATCCTGTCCCATGCCACTAGCCTTCTAAAGCAGTTCTGCTCTAGGCAATGAACTCTTAGCTCAAACCTTGGGATCTTAAGTGCTGGCTTCCTTGTGAAATACTGGTTGGATACCTCAGTGGATCCTCATTGATCTTATTGACATGTGCTACTATAGATTAGAGGTGTCAAACATGCAACCTGCAGGACCTTGCAGCCCACAGCACTCCTGAATGCACCTGATCCAGATTAAAATGTAATTGGGAAATACTTAACAAAATAAATAAAAATAAAATAAGACAGATAATAACACATTTTGAAACTATGTCACTATATGGCCCACAGGGATCCTTTTATATGGATTAGTGGCCATGTTTGTCTTTGAGTTTGACACCCCTGCTATAGATGATAACCGGTCTAGGCTTTCCTGTCTTGTGCCATTCTGGTCCATGTCCTTTCATAAAGGACTTACGTAATATGCTGATGGCCTTCCTTCCTCTAGATATTGAGGTATTTCATAGAGACCAGGGCAGCATTTGGGCTGATCATCTTTTAATCTTCTTTTTTGGTACATACTGAGTTCCACTACCTTTTCTGCTCAAACATGGGACAAAATGAGGTCTTCTCCTTGGAGGGAGATATACATTGTGGCAACCGTTGGCTCATTGACTTTGTCCTTCTTGCTTCTGTTAGACTAATGAAATAACTCAACTTCTTAAGTATTTTGCATGAAAATGAGCCAGTATTGTAACCAACATTTTAATCCGTTTTTTAAAGTTGCTACTTTTTTATAGTACGTATGGTAGTACATGAAATAAAATCAGTCAAAAGAAATAAATGATCAGCTTTGTAAGGTCCTATCACTGCTTATAATCCCCCTATCCCGGCTAGATTTTTGTATGCCACAGGTTTTAGAGCAACTTTTTGTGTGTGTGTGTGGCTCAGCCCTCTGCTTCTAAGCTTGAGTATAGTTAGTACCTAAAATCACAAGGCATGACATGGGAGAGATACAGAAAAGCACTTCCCAGATTTCTTTATGATGGGGGTTAGATCCTAAACATGGATTTTTCTTTTCTTTTTAGCAGCATTTGAGCAATACTGAGACATTTTTGCACATTCTAGTTAAGACAGCAAAAGTAGTGTTTCTGGCTTTTGCCATTTGATTTCTTGAACACAGTAATCCAACTCCAAAAAAAATCAGGTAAAAGGAAGTTTCTGATATTATTGCAGTTTGTATTAACTTAATTTTTCAATGCAGGATCTTATGTAGGTGAGGTGAAACAGTTGTTAAATACCATGTGTAAATTAATGAGTGGTCTCTAGCTCTGTGCATCAACTTGTAGCAGGTACGTACGCTGGAATGAAAAGACCTTAGGGGGACAGTCAAACAAAATGTTCCTCATCATCAAAGGAAAGAAGATAAATCTTTAAGATTGTAATGTTGCTCAGAGTACATACCTTTTAAGTAGAGCATTAGTTGTGTTAAGGCTCTCTGATAGTTTAAGATAATTTACTGTCTGTGTAATTTTCCATGAGGGAGGGGAAACTCCTATTACTGTAGGTGGTTAAGCCTCTATAGCTTTTCTAACCTGTCCTCATTTTGTTATGTATCTTGACACAGTCATAGAAGAAGACATTTGTTTGCCCTGGAAAATAACAAAGACATAGGACAATTATAATCTTCTTAGAGACAAACATTATTTATAAATACTTGAAAATTTGCAGGCCTGTTTCAATTATGTTGAACCTGTTTTCCAGACCAAAATGCTTTCAAATTGTGTGTGAAAGTGAATTTTTCCATGTTGTGTATGTTCACCAGTGGCATTTACCACAAAATAAAGAAGCCTCCAGAGGGAAAAAAGAAGAGTGTGTATTCGTTCAGCCTCCAGGATGAGCTCCTCCTGTGAGTGCTTTTTGAAATGATCTTGTTGCAAGATGCGCCTCTGCACTCAAAAAGACCAGCCAGATTGGACAAAATGAATGGTTTTCTTGTAGGACTCCACAGCAGAGTTCAGAGTATTAGGGATTGTGTTTGGGGAGGGTTTTGAAATAATCAAAACCAGTTAAGCATCAAGTAGCTTTTCACCCCAGGTGTTGCTTAAAGGTTTTGTGGGAAACTCCTTGGCACATTCATTTCCCAATTGGGGAATAGTGGTGTTGAATCTTAGGGCTTCTGACAGCTAAGTGGCATCATGACCCTGGGGACTCATTTTCCATAATAGGAATATGTCTTCTTTATTTAACTTTACACGTACAAAACACTGTCACATTTTCTCGTTTGGTATTCATTTTCTGAAATAGGCTAGGCACTTTCCTCTCTTCCATATGAGGACACAGTCTCATTAAAGGGAAGTAACTGATCTCACTTAACACCAGCTTTTTGGATTCCTCAGCACAATGTTCTTTTCGTGGCAAATTGTTTCCATTGGCATTACTAGGATTCCATTGTGTAGACAGGGACATTGAACTGAATGAAGCCAAAGAGTTAATTCATCCTTTGCCCAAATTTGAATCTGCCTTATTAGAAACATTCAGTTTTAATCTACTGAAAAACATGAGTGAGTATGCAATTTTTCTTTTATTTGAGGAGGCCTTCCTCTTCGTGTTACTGCTTTGTAAACCAGGAAGAATCATTTGTCTCTAGGGGGTTCTGGTGGGGAGATTACTTTTCTACCTGTCCCACTTTACCTTACATTTTTGCAGTAAAAACACATTTCATTAAGTACTTTCATCAGCCGCCTAGCCTTGTAAGGATTCTTGTTTTCACTTTGTACATGAAACAGGCTCAGGGAAGCTGTGATTTAACCTGAAGAAAGGTTGGGGTTTGAATCTTGTTCCTCTAAAGCCACTGAGTGTTCACTACACCACAGCCTCCCTTTTTAGAAATGAACTTTTCCCCTCCCCTTAAGGAAGCCCCAGGGTGTGGTAGAAAGAAGACTTGCTCTGAATGCAGTGTGGCATAGGGGAAGAGATCACTGCTTGATCACAGGCAGAAGTCTCCACTTCTGGATAGTCTTTGGGTTTCCTTATCTGCACAATGAGGGCTGGACTGGAGAGTCTTTGAAGTGCCTTCCAGCTGTTTTATGAGCCTGTGGTCTGGGTTAGATGTGGGGGCATAATAGCTGTCCTCAAGTGTTTGAAGGGACTTGATTTGTTCTACTCATTCCCTGAAGGCCTAACTAGTAGGTAGAAATTATATAGAGATGCTGGCTCAGGACAGTTCTGAACAATTAGAGCTGTGCAAAAATGGAATGGGTTGCCTCAGGAAGCAGTGGTTGACCAGTTAGATGATTATTTTTCTGTGAATTTCTCTTCAGGAATGGTGTGAATTGAATGATCCAAGCTCCCAAAGCTCCAAGCTTTGACCTGTAATTCTGAGCCTCTGCTTCACAGAGTAATTGTGAAAAACACTTTGTAGACATTAAAAGCCTTGAATACATGTAAATAGTTGTGTGTTAGCAAAATTGGAAAGAATTGAGATACTGGTTTATACTCTATAATAAACCAGCAACTCTTGACAGATTGTATAAAAAAAGGTTTAGGAAAAGGAAGTATGATCTAAGATCCCACAAGTTCAAAAATTATGTAGAATTGGAACAGGGCATAGTAAAACAACGTGAGTATCATATTATTCAAAGGAGTGAGTTTGGTAGTAACAAAACATAATAGGAAGTTCAGCATTTTTTGCCAGTTTTTGTTTTGTTTTTGTTTTAGCTGTTTTCTTAAACACCACCAGGAAACCCAAGGATATTTGCCATTTGTTTATCAGCCAGGGAAGCTCCTTCTTCCAAGTGAGAAAGCTTGTTTGACCAAGGTTATCAAGTTTGTTTAGGGTCTGTCTTGAAGAAGTGGGGCTTGGAGTTCCAGTTAGCTAATCTTGGCCAAGGGAATCTTTTTCAAATGCAGTGTGGTCAGTAAGACTACTAGCCTGAAGGGTTGGTTTAAATCCTTGCTCTACTACTAATTTGATGTATGAACTTAATAGTTCACATTGAGATGTAAATTTGTGATTAAAAACTTTAAATTCAACATTCTTAAGTGTTTACAATGTTGGTCACTTTAAGGTGCTTGATATACAAAGGCAAAAATGAGATTCCAGGCAGTTTATTCTACTAGGGCTATAGGTATATACAGATAAGTAAAAGTAATGTAGTTTGAAGCAGGAGAGACCACCTAAATGGGAAGATCTGTAAAGGCTCCATGTAAGATGTACATCCTGTGTGGAACCTTGAAACAGGGATTCCAAGAAACCGATGAGGATGGATGGACGGGGGACTACCGACATGTTGTAGTACAGTAAGGGGATAGCACTTTTAAGTTAAGGAATAGCTAAGTGGCCAATTTGGTTAGAATAATGTACACAGGAAGGTGACTAATGTGAAATGAATTTATAAAGACAGTTGTTGAGTTGAATTGTTGGAACTTTCAGTGTCAGGCACAGGAGTTTGTATTTCATATAAAAGACAATGGGCAAACAAGGATTTTTCAGCAGGTGATTAACACTGTTAGATCTGTGCTTTAGTAAAATATTATTCGGCAGTGTATAGAGGATGTATCAGAAGAGGGGAAGAAACTAGAAGCAGGAAGACCATTAGAAAATTGTTACTGTAATTAGGATAAGAGGTAATGGGGGTCTACACTAAGCTGAGTTGAAAGGAACAAATGTGCTAGGTAATTAGAATCAAGGATACTTGGTAACTGATTGTTTATGGTGGTGGTGAGATAACTGGGAGGATAGTGATGCCCTCTACTTACCTTGGAATTTTGAAGGGATCGGGTGGGTTTAGGAAGGAATTCCTTAAAAAGTGAATAATAAAAGTTGAGTTTTGTTTTGGATTCATAGTTTTAAGTACCTATTGAATTTCTGAGTAGACACGTCTAATTGGGGCTTTTGAGGTGGTAAAGGAGGAATGGAATTCAGAAGAGAAAGGAAAGGGGGCTGGATGTGTGGGTGTGAACACACGAGGAATTCGTACACGTTTAGATTTTTTGTAACATTTTATGTTCCTTGCGACACCCCTGTGACTTAGGGTATGTAAGGTTAATTTTGCCATTTCAAACCACGAAACAAACAGATAAGGTGACCTCGAGGAGGTCACAGTGAATTGGAACAGTCAGGGTTCCCAGATCCTCGGTCCCGATGCTCCTCCACAACCTTGGTAGCAGCGCAATGGATTCGATTCCTGAAAGCCCCACGTCGCTGCAACACAAAGACCCCCGCCCGACGCCTTTCCTCACCGCTGCTGACACGGGCACCTCCATCCCGTCAGTCCGACCGCCTCCCCTCCCGCCTACACTTGCGGTAATCTTGTCCCAAGTGTTCCCGTGCAGGCCACCCTCCGGCTCCCAGGAGACATCCCTGGAGCTCTCCGCCGCCATCCATACCCCAGGCTGCTCCCCGCTTTGGTCCAGCAGCCTCTCCCGGAATTCCGGCCGTGCGCCTCTGCCCTAACCCCCAACTTCTTTGTTTAGTGTTTGTGCACGTGTCCTGCCGGTAGACTTTCCCGCTGCCTCGGGGTCCTCGCACACAGCAAGCGCCTTATAAATGCCCGATGAGTTGGGCGGCAGGTCCGGATAGAGAGGGCGGGCTCTGGGGCCCACGAGAAGTCAGTTACCTAAAGTAGCGAAGCATGGTGTAGGCGGATGGCACTGGGATCTAGGTCTCCGGCCCTGGAGATTAAAGAAAAAAAAAAAAACATTGGGAAGCAAAAGGCCGATAACGTTTCCCGCCAGCCGTCTCAGCCCCTCAAGACTAGGTCCCGCCCTCTCGTAAGAACGCACTTCCGGTTTTCCATGGTGATGGTCGTAAATCGATCCCGGAAGTGACTGACGGCCAGAAATTGCTACCGGAAGTGGCTCGGTGAGTCGTAAAAGTGAGGTGCGACACTTCCGGCCGGCTTCTGTCTCTAGCGCGGGGAGGAATCGTGAGCTTTCCGAGGACGTTCTGCGGCTCCGGAGCCATGGAGCTGCCGCTGCCGCCTGACGGTGAGTCTGGGCCCATGCCCTGGGGGCCCCGGCCATGGCTTCCTGTCCCCATTCCTGCCGAGCGCACAACCTCTCGGGCCCCGTCTCTTCCCGGAGCCCCGCCCCCAGCGTTCCCGTTTCCCGTGTGAGCCCCGCCCCCTCTTGCCGCCTCAGTTTCCCCTCTGGGCCAGCGTCATTTTCCCCAGCGCCAGGGATGTCGGGTGGGGGGTTCGGACTCGGACGCGCTTCCCGCGATCATATGTCTCCCCCGCCTTTTCTCTGATCCATCCTCTCCTGCTCGGGCCCCAGACCAGGAGCTGCGGAATGTCATCGACAAGTTGGCCCAGTTCGTGGCCCGCAACGGGCCAGAGTTCGAGAAGATGACGATGGAAAAGCAGAAAGACAACCCCAAATTCTCCTTCCTCTTCGGAGGCGAGTTCTACAACTACTACAAGTGCAAGTTGGCCCTGGAGCAGCAGCAGCGTGAGTGGGTCCAGATATTCTTGGGACCAGCGGGGTTTTGAAACAGTCTCTAGGCTGAATGGGTTATAACAGCCTCCTTCTTTGAATTCAGCGGGTATTTATTAAATATCCGCTATGTGCTCGGTACTGTGTTAGTACCTGGTGCATTACAATACTATTCTCAGTTTAGGAAGAGAAAAAAATGATAATCCTTCCTCTCAAGAAGTTTACATTCTCCTGGGGAATGCAGCCTTGACATACATACGTAAATTAGTAGGGAGAAAGAAAAAACTGAGAAGTGGAAATTAAGAAAGATTTCTTAAAGGAGGTGTCCATGAGCCTCTGAGCTTAGCCTCAAAGGAAGCTAGGAATTTTATGAAACGGAGGTAAGGTGGAAGTGCATCTCAGGCACAGGGTCTTTTAAGTCATTTAATAAGCATTTATTAAGTGCTTTCTATGTGCCAGGCACTGTGCTAAATGCTAGGGATTCAAGGAAAGGTAACAATCACTGCCCTCGAGACAGTGTAAATGACAAGTACATGCAAAAATATGTACAGAGGATGTGTGTGAAGAAGAAGAGACTAGCTTTTGGGGAGGAACTGGGAAAGGCTTCCTGCAAAAGGTGGGATTCAAGCTGAGTCTTGAAGGAAGCTGGGGAAATTAAGAGGAAAAGATGAGGTAGGAGAGCATTCCAGACATGGGGAAAAACTAGTGCAAACGTACCTAGGCTGTTGATGGAGTGTTATATTTGAGGAAATGCCAGGTACGCCAGGCTTGCTGGATCATAGAGTGTATGGGCAAGAGTGAAGTATAAAAAGGCTAGAAAGGTAAGAAGAAACCAAATTATAAAGAATTTTGAATGGCAAACCGAGAAATTTACACATGATCCTGGGGGAGTTCTGATACCAAATGTTGAATTTGAAGGACAGCAAATAAGCCGGTTTATCTGTAATATTTAGTATAAGACGTCAAATAACGTGAAATATGTCTGGGAAAACAAGCTGGAGCAAGAATGTTAATGGCATTAAATTTCAAGCTGAAAAGTTTGTATTTTATCCTAGAAGCAGTAGGCAACCACTGAAGATTCTTAAGCGGGCAGGTGATTTAGAATTATGTATGAGGGGGATTTTGGCAGCTGTATAGAGGATAGATTAGAGAGGGGGGAAAACTGGATGCAAGGAGATTAATTAGGAAGTTATAATTCAGATAAAAGGTGATAAGGGCCTGAGCTTGAGTGGTAGAGACAAAGGGAGGAATTTTAAAGATGTGAAAATAGAATTGATTAAATGTGGGAACTTAATGATTAGGAAGGGTGAGGGAGAGTGAAAAGTCAAGGATGAGTCATAGTTTTTGACCCTAGTGACTGAAAGGATTGCAGAAATAAAGGAAGTTATGAATAGAGAGTGAGTTTAAGATTAAAGATACCTCTCTTGTGAATATTTTGAGTTAGATATCAATGAGAGAGACAGTTGTGAATGTATTTCAGGTAGACTCTAGCTCAGAAGAAAATCGAGGGTGAGATATGTAGAATTGGGGGTCACCAAATAGAGATTGTAATTGAATCTATTAGAGCTGATTAATAATAATAATTAATAATCTATTAGAACTTTAAAAAAGGATATGAAGTGAGAATTGAAGAAGATCCTGGCAAAGCTGTGTGTGGCACATAGAGTTAGTGAGCAGATTTTTGATTCAGCAAAAGAGACTAAGGAGGACAGTCGCACACAAGGAGAACTAATAAAGAGCATTGTAACCAAAAAAAACCTAAGGAGGAGTGAGTATATGGGAAGCAGGATCATGGGATGCCAGGTTTAGAGCTTAAAGGTACTTGAGAGTTCAGACAACCCCCTAATTTTACAGATGAAGCAACTGAAATTGAGAGGGGAAATGATTTGTCTAAAGTCATGGGGAGTAAGTGGCAGACCTAGGATTTGACTCCAAACCAGTACTCTTTCTACTACACCTTGTCCTCTGGCAAGATGGTCCTTAGCTTTAGAAAGCTTCAGAGAGGTCAGGAAGGATGAGGACTGAGAAAGGGCCATAAATTTAGCCATTAGGAGACCATAGGTCACCTTTGACATGGTTTCAATTGAGAAGTAAGGTCAGATTCCACATTGGAGGAGTTGAGCAGTCTGGTTTTTGTAGGTAGCAAACAGTTGTCTTTTTCTAAGAATTAGGTTATGTGTAGGAGGAGAGGCCTAAGTCAATAGCCTGAGCAGATGGCAGGGTCGGTGAAGGGTTTTGATGGTGGAGGAGACATGGACATGTTTGTACACTGCCACGAAGACAAGACATGGCAAGATTAAGAATGAGAGGAAATGATCAGGGCCTGCCAGAGGTGATAGGGGCTTGGGTCAAGGCCACTAGTGGAAGGATTTACTTTGACTGAAGGGCCTGGTCTTTGACAGTTTGTGGTTGTCCTTCCTTCTCAAAGAGACCAATGATATCAGGAGGGTGATGTCTTGACTTGCAAATGAATTAGATTTAAGTGAGGCAGGGCTGTGCAAAGTCATCAGCCTTACACTTTCCTCCAGAGTCATTCAGAGTCCAGTGGTATGACATAGGTAGGGATGGCCCTAGATGCAGTGGGAGACCTTAGCTGTCTTAAACTAATGTTTTTCCCAGGTCTCAGTTTGTCTGAGGTAACATCCTTTCAGTGATTAAAAGATAGGTAAGAATTGAGGCAAAAGGTGGCCTAGTTTGTCTTCTGAAAAGAATCAGTCTAGGAGGGGGACACCCTCTGGGTTTCTGGCCAGAGCAGAAATAACTGCTGTTTACACTTACTCTGAGCCATCAAAACCCAAACGATGACCAAGTGAGCCTTGGGCTGGGGCCTAGTATTGGCCAGTCAGTGCGAGCCAGAGGGATTCGAGTTTAAAGGCATGGTCAGGTAGCTCCAATGGGATTTATCAAACCCGGTTTTTTCAGAGCTATATTTCAAGAAATCATAAATGAAACTACATGAGACGAAAGGGTTAATTGCCCCAGTTTAAAAAAAACAAACCGAAAAACAATGCTAGAATAAGTAGGAAAGAGAGGAAAAAACAACAACAACTAAACCCCAAGGTCTTGCAAAGTATAAGCAATCAAAATTTACATTCGTTTGGATAGAGCACATAGAGCACCCACATAAAGGTATGATTCCCTTTGTGGACAGAGGAGGAAGGAAGATTATTTGTTAATTCAGAAAGTATTTACCTAGGGCCTAGTGGTGCATGGTTATTATCCTGTTTAATAAAACAGGATAATGAGGAAAAGGGGAAGGGACTTCAACACTAGAGATTTTTCCTAACCTTGTAACCTTTACACTTTGGTGGTTTCTCTGAGCTGGTAGTAAATTCTACCTAAATTATTCCAGGACCTAGAACCAAGCAACTGGAAGTATGAGTGTGATTTGTGAATGGAAGTCTTGGTTATCCTGTCAAAAATGTATTGTGTGTATCAGAACTGATGCCCATACAAAGGAGTTTTGACACACAGAGTCACAGGTTTTCTTTGTCTTTAAATCAACTCTTAAGGTAGTAAGAGAGGATTTGTAGTGGACTGCTTTGTGAGGTAGTGAGTTCCCTGTCACTGGAAATCTTTGAAGTGGTAGATCATTGACCACTTGTCAAGACCTTCTGAGGTTGTCTCTGAGATTCTACAGTTCTCAGAAAAAGAGCTGGGCTTCAGGGCTACTTAATTGTCTGATTTTGAGCAAGTACCTTTCCCTTCCTAGACCTTAGTTTCTTCTTAGGTAAAATGAGAGGATTAGAGTAGATACTCAACTCTGAATCCTATGAAATTCTATAAGTAGCTATAGAACCTTGAACAAAGCCTTTCCTCTCTGTGGGCCTCAGTTTTTCTATCTGTATATATTTATAAATATATATATATATATATACACACACATATATATATATAAAATCTGTATCTATCTATCTATATCTATATATAAAAAGAACTAGTTGGGTAAGATCACTTGTAAGATTCTTTTCAGTTTTCACCCTCTTTATGTAGTCTAATTCATAGTTTCTAACCAGCTGCGACATTCTGTAACCATGGTTGAATGTTGGGGTGGGGAGAGAGCTCAAGTTGACAGGAAAAGACTTGAGGTTCATTTGCAGGAAGAGAAGAATCTGAAGTAGAGAACAATTTCATTTTGATAGTAGAAATAGCTTTGCTTTTCCACAGTCCTTGAAGGAATCTCTATGGTATAGAAACAGTGAGTTTCAGAGCAAACATGAGGAGAATGGAAAGGTTGATTATATGATGTTAGAAACAATTTTGTTTTTTACGTTTTATGCTGTTTTAGTGATGTGCAAGCAGCAGACTCCAGAGCTAGAACCTGCTGCCCAGATGCAGCCCTTGCCGCAGCCCTCCTTACCACCAGCTCCAACCATCAGCCCCTCTCAGGGAGCCCCTGCTGTGGAAGAACTCATTCAGCAGAGCCAGTGGAGCCTGCAGCAGCAGGAGCAGCACCTCCTGGCCATGAGACAGGTAAAGCTGCCGTTGTTTGCCACGATATTGCTGGCGCCTCACTCTCCCCACAGCAGTCCCTGTCACCTGCTTTTCAGCGAGCTCCACCAGAGGCAGATGACTGCCTCTTTGCCACCTTTGGCGGTAATGGCTTTTGAAAAGGCTTTGGAGAGTCTCTTAATGGGGAAGATATGTACAAATTTCATGTCTCAGGGACATTCATGGGCATAGGAACTGTGAAGCATGGTGTAGTACCAAGAGCCTTGGACAGGGATATCCTGGGCACTAGTCCTAATTTGGCCATTTCCCCGCCATCTGACCTGGGCAGAGCACTTCCCCTTTCGTGGCCTTAGTTTTCTTCTCTATCAAGTAAGGCAAGAGGAGTGATTTGATTAAATGACTATTTTTCTCTGAGATTTCCCCCAACTCTGGTTTACCATGTCAAGTGGCTCCCTCTCAACTCTGAGTAATGCCATTAATGTGGATGCTAGTAAAGATTGATAAGGTGTTAACAACTTTGTTCAGCTTCCTGTGAAAGCAAAAAGCTCGAGTAAAGAAATGCATTTCACTGTGTAGCCTGAAGTCTGGTCTTCCTCTTGAGTGTGGAATTCTTTCAATCTGGAATACAGATCATGTCGTCAGAATTCAGTTAGTCTTGTTTCTCTGGCTTTTTGTTATATATCAAATGAATGAAGACATCTTGGTCTGGTCTTCTTTAGGAGCAAGTTACATCTGCAATAGCCCATGCAGTGGAGCAGCAGATGCAGAAACTGCTGGAGGAAACCCAACTGGACATGAATGAGTTTGATAACCTGCTGCAACCAATAATTGATACGTGCACCAAAGATGCAATCTCTGTAAGTAAGAGACTCCTCCAGAAAATGTGCCTGGACTGATTGATGGGTATTGTCACCCTGAGACCAAGCCTTGACTCACTTACCTTTCTTTTGACTAGAAAGGAGTTGTTCATTCCTTCAGTAGTTTATTGGGTGCCTACTCTTGTAGGAGGCTCTGTTAGATGACAGGTGTTCCATTGGTAAGTCATTCTGATGACAAAATGGCCATTTATTCCTTCGTCCTATTTTTAGAGAAAAAAGAAAAGTGGGGTAGGCTACTTTGGAAGATAAACTCCCTGCTATTGGAAGGATTCAAACAGACCTTGCCAGTAATGTTATAGAGGGGGATTTTTGCCTGAAGTAGGTGGACTGGCGTGCATGAGTTCTGAGGTCCTTCCCAACTCTGAGACAGGGTGATTTAGGCTGATAAAAGGGTATCAGATGTGGAGACGTAGCCAAGGTTTGCGTCTTGTTTATGCTTTTTACCTGACAAAAGCACTTCATCTTCTGAATCTGTTCTGTCATGTCAGTTGGAACCTGGCAGAGTGGAGAAAGTGCTGGCCTTAGAGTTAGAGACATGGGAGGATTTCCTGCCTGTGGCATTTAGCAAGTGTATTATGATGGGCAAATCACCTGATCTCTTTGAGGTTTCTTTATCTGTAGTCCCCGGTCTAAACTTTATTGGCAGTCCACCAGTAGGTTGTTGTGGGCCTCGGGTTTCATGACGTCTGCTGTGCTTTGCAGACTCTAAGGTGTTCTGTGTACATCGTATATAATGTTATTGGCATGACTTACTTCACCCGGACACTTGTGAGGGAAGTGTTTTGTAAATTGTGGAGAACCACAGAAAAGCGACCTATTTATCATCACAATTGCCGTGGTGATTCTAAGTAAAATTCTAAGAAGTTTAAATATTTAGTCCAGGTGACAGTTATTAAATTGGCATTTCCAGGCGGGAAAGAATTGGATGTTCAGTAATGCCAAGACTCCTCCACACTGTGAGCTGATGGCTGGCCACCTCCGAAATCGGATCACTGCTGATGGGGCACATTTTGAGCTGCGATTGCATTTGATTTACCTGATCAATGATGTTTTGCATCACTGGTAAGGGCTTTCAGTAAATACAATTTCTAGATTGTCTGCCAGGATACTTAACTCTTCCACACACATATGCATTACTTACAAGGTTCTCTAGTTTTCTGTTGTGTACCATTGTGTACTGTTCTCTGCCCTTTTTCTCTCAAACCCCCAAATTTAACTTTTATAAATCCTGAACATGCCTTATGATGACATTACTCTTATATTTATGTGTGTGTATACACACACACACACACACACACACACACAGATAGATAAAGATATGTATTATCCTTTCAAAGATATCTCCTTTTGATGGCACAGCCTATGTTCAGACTTACTTGTTTGGGTCTGTCTCCATCTGGCTGTAGATGATATCAAAGTAGTGAGAGTCTGATGTATCAAAAGATGCATTAAGTCTTTCATGTTGGAATGCGTGTGTCCTTGGATCGTCCTAGCAAAGAGGATGGAGTAACTCTTTTAAATTGTCCACCCTCTGCAACCCTCTTGTGATGAATTGTGTGTATATTTGTATATATAAATGTACTTGTCCAATCCATTCCCTAAATGTTGCCGTTAATAGAATCCTAAAATGTGTCACCCTCTTGGCTTTTCACCATTACAGTTCCTATTCCTGAATCACCTCTAGCATCTTTTTTTTACCTCCTTGTTCAGTCTGCTACAGCTCACTATTAGGAAAAACTGCAGGGAGCAATTAGGTAGTGCAGTGGATAGAGCACAGGCCCTGGAGTCAGGAGGCCCTGTGTTCAAATTTGGCCCTCACTAGCTGTGTGACCCTGGGCAAGTCACTTAACACCATTGCCTAGGCAAAAAAAACAAAACGAAACAAAACTGCGAATCACTACCACTATATGTATGGACCCCACCCTCTACAAATTCCTCAACTGCAGTTTGCATGTGGCCCCCAACTGTTATTTATGAGTAGTCTTTATGCCCTGGAATCCCTTTCCCACTCCTTAACATCATTCCAGCCTGTCATCTTTTTGGATCCTGATTCAGTCTTTCAATATGTTACCTATCCATCCTTCCCAGCTACTTGTATCTGGAAAAGGATAAGAGAACCCTTTACTGCTATACAATATTTCTTGTATAGTTATTCAGTTAAAATTTAATATTTTATCATTACTTTTGTTTTTATATCATAGTTGTTTCCCCTTAGTAGCTCTTACCACTGAATCCTTTCTTGCACCAAAAAAAAAGGAGAAAAAAGGAAAAAAGTAAGCAAGCCAACTTACAAAGCAACTGTATTTGACAGTAGAGATCAAATTTTACATCCATAGTGCCAATATCTCTTCAGAAAAGGAGATGTGTTTCTTTATTGGTTCTCCAGGATGACTTCTCAGTGTTGTCGTGTATGTTACTGAAATCATTGTTTAAATCTTTTTGATTATACTTTCTTCACTCTGCATCGCTTCTTACTAGTACTCATTCTGAATTCTTCATAATTTTAATGGGTCAATATTATTTCATTATATATGTAATAATGTGCAAATCACACAGTAATTAGAATTTATTAACAATAAATCTTTTTAAAACTTAATATAAAAGACATCCTTTTGCTGTAGTTACCTGTTTTACACAGTTTGAATTGGGTTCACAAGATTTTGACACATTCTTCATTATGAAACCATATTTTTTATCATAGTAGATATTACGTATATCTTTGACACACAGTACATTTTTCCTAGTCGTGTTTTTACTCCATAATATTTCACTGGGGTTTAAATCAGGCAAGTTGTCAGGCCATTAAAGCATGTTTATCTCCATTTCTTGGATAAGTTTTTTTACCTTTGTGATGTGGCATTATGCAAAGACATATTGCAGGATTCCATCTCCCTTTGGGAATTTCTGTAATTCCAGAACAATTCTACTTCTTAGTATGTGAGTATGTTTATCAGAGTTCATCTTTCTCTCAGTGGGAATAAGACTTCCAGGCCCATTAGAAATAAAAAATTCCTCAGTTTTTTGGGGGAGGATAGGGGAGAAGGGGGAGGGTGTTTTACAGTCTGAAGGTGCCCAGATTATACAGGATCACCTAGATTTTGATAGCAGTTTCAGTATAGTCTTGAATGAAAAAGCAAATTTCAGCTGTAAAATTGCTTTTTCCCAATCTTCAGTACTCCATTCTTGGCATTGTTTTGCCCATGACAAGTGTATTTTCTTCTTGGCAGCAGTTAGCAGCTGTTTTTTCCCTCTCATCATCTGTTCTTTCAGCTTGAACACACCTGGGCTGGAGTGTAGAGGAGTCAGTGACCAGGCCTGTCTGAAGGTCTTGTCTTCTGAGGTGGAATTTTAGACTATTTTGCAATGACGGTTTGAGTTGGTTGTGTTTTATCTTTCTGACCCTGCTTTGCTTTGTTCTTCAGTGTAATAGAGACTATTTTGTTGCCATCTTGTGTGATCCTTGAAGCATTTGGCTTTCTTCTCTACTTCACTCCCTCCTTTACCCCCCAACAAGGGCTCCTGCAATAGTTCCCCAAAGTGCATCCTTTAGGTACTAGAGCCTTTACACATTTCCTTGAAATAACAGCCATTCTCTAAAACTCCAGAATTTGAACTGTAAGAAAAGAGAGCAGGGAAACATGTGGTTATTGCACCATATCCACAGTCACCTAACAGTGAGCTGAGTGAAACAAGCTCAAGTATGGAGTCATTTAGTCATGGTCTCACACACACACATACACATACACACACACACACACACCCTCACACACCCCCCATTCTGTGTCACTGCCACAGAATGAAGCCCTGTAAAAAATTATTGCTTGCCTCAAATAATATGTGTGCCTCAGTGCTACTGTTTTCTCAGCCAGTTATGCAATCAACAGACACCCATTTTGTTTCTAATTTTTGGCTACCCTAGAATGTTGTAAACATTAATGTGTACAACTTTTCTTTCTCTCATTGACCTCCTGGAGAATATGCCCTGGAATAGGATTGCTGGGTTAGAGAATTTGAACATTTCAGTGATTTTATTCACGTAATTCCAAACTGATTCCCAGACTAGTTGGACCAATTTATAGCTCCACTAACAGTGTATTAGTGGGCCTGCCCTCTGCTTCTTCAACATTGATTATTTCCATTGTTAAAAATCATTTTTGCCCCTTTGACAGGTATGAGGTAGAAACAAAGAATTATTTCAAGTTTCATTTCTCTTTTTTTTTTCTTTTTTTTTGGTGAGGCAGTTGGGGTTAAATGACTTGCCTAGGGCCATACAGCTGGTACACGTCAAGTGTTTTGTCTGAGGCCGGATTTGAACTCAGGTCCTCCTGACTTCAGGGCCGGTGCTCTATCCACTATAACACCTAGCTGCCCCCATTTCTCTTAATTATTTGAAACAATCTCAATACAAACATTGATTTTGCTTTACTTATGAAAACTTCTTATCCCTATTATCTTTTGGGGTATAGCTCTTGTCCTCGTATATTTATAAAAGTTTCTTACAAATCTTGGATTCTGGAATCTTATCAGAAATATTTAATACAAAGATTTTTTTTCCCTCAGTTTCTCTTCTTATTCAAGGCTGCTTTGGTTTTATTTGTCTGACAGCTTTTAATTTTGCATAATCAGAAGTCTGTTTTATCTTTTATGATATCCCATCTCCTTTTAAAGAAGCATTTTCACCATAGCCATGATTGTGAAAGGAACCTTCTTCTGTTGTCTCACATTTTTTTATATTTTGGTCATAGACCCTTTTGGAGCATATCATATATGTGGAGTAAGATGCTGATCTAACCCAGTTGCTACCAAACAGACTTCCTATTTTCTCAGGAATTTCCTTTTTTTTTCCCAAGTTTTATTGATTCCTTTTGTGTTTACACCAATTTCTGAATACCTGAATTTTTCTATACCAAAGAAAAGAAGAGGAGATGTGGCTGGGGGGGTGGTATCTGACTGTGAGTAGCCTGTTATGTGCTTGTGTATTGGGCCCCTTTAAGGACTCGGGCAGTGGAAGGACTCATTTCTTCTCCAGGGCCACGGTTCCCTTCCTCCATTTCCCTCGACAGTGCCACATCTCCAGTAGTCACATTAAGGCCTGAGCTTGACACAGGCAACTTCTCCTTCCCTTTTTAGCCAGCGGAAGCAGGCGAGGGATTTATTGGCTGCCCTGCAGAAAGTAGTGGTTCCCATTTACTGTACCAGCTTTTTAGCTGTGGAAGAGGATAAACAGCAGAAGATTGCCCGGGTGAGTAACTGCCTGCCTTTCTCCTCTTCCTTGACTTTGATTGAGAGAGCCTGGAAATATTTTAAAGCGGGCAAAAAGGATTTCTGTGCCTAATTCTCCCTTCCTGTTTTCCCTCTACCCAGCTCCTCCAGTTGTGGGAGAAGAATGGTTACTTCGATGAGTCAATTATCCAGCAGTTGCAGAGCCCAGCCCTCGGGCTCGGACAGTACCAGGTTGGTGGGAACACCTTTCCACTTGGCTTTTTTTATAGCGTGATCCAGGTAGATTAGGTGCTGCCATCTCCAGCATTCTCTCGGAGTTAGAATTGTTATCCATTTATGAATCAGATCAGAAAACTTTTCACACGAGTGCATGCGTGCATGTCCACGCACTCACATTCACACTCACACTCACTTCTGAACTAGCATTGATTCCCAGTCAGTGGCAGGATTCAAGTACTGTTGGCATGTGACTTGCTTTGTAAAAAGCTCATTTGTACACAGGTTTTCTGGAGTGTCTCTTATTTATGGGGAAGTCTATCTGTATGGAACAAACTACTAGAGAGTTTTTAGAAGTGGAAGGAACCTTAGGCCAGAGAACATATACGTGGAATCTTTCCGGAATCAATTGTGCTTACTAATGAATGTAGACTAAATGGGCTGCCCTCACTTGGATGCTCTGTGGAGTACATGGGAGGCAGTAGCAGACTGTCAGGGTCATTTCACACCAGCCAGTGTGTTGGCTTGTTTGCTCGGCTTTCCTTATTTTAGGGAGGGTGCGTTTTGGCCGACTTAGCATCTGATTAGGTGATGATGCATAAGGAGAAAGGTAAAAGTCTTCTGTTAGGGAAAAGGAGTCAGTGGGAAGTTTATAGTCTGTAAAAAAGGAAAGGGTGCCCATGAGACATCTCAGCAGTGAAGAATGGTCCTGAGAGGCCTGCTGTGTGGACACCTGGGTGTGAAATGTCTTTTGGCTCAGGTTTGACTTGTGGTTCTCACTGGTTTAGGCAACACTGATCATTGAATATGCAGCTGTGGTACAGCCAGTTCAAATGGCCTTCCAACAACAGATACAGACCCTGAAGACTCAGCACGAGGAGTTTGTTAACAGCTTGGCGCAGCAGCAGCAGCAGCAGCAGCAGCAGCAGCAACAGCAGCAGCAGCAGCAGCCACCCCCACAACAGATACAGATCCCGCCTATGGAAAGTGAAGTGAAATCAACCCCTCCCCCGCCGGCCCCACCTCCAGCGCCTACACCTGCGCCCTCTGCCCCTCCAACCACACAGCCAGGTTGGTACTCAGCTCTTCTGGCTGAGCCGCTTTGTCTCTAGAAGTAAGGGTCAGGTACCTGTTCTCCACGTTACCCCCAGACAGCCTCCCCATTACCTTGTTTCCAGAGACAGGCTCTGATTTCTGAAAGTTAAGTAAAGCAGTTGTCCTGCTTCATAATTCTTGAAGTGATTGCTTGAGGTGGGGGAGTAAACAGTGAAAGAGAGAATGGCATTGAGAACATTGTTATCCCGAGTTTTGGAACTGAAGAAACGGGTGCAGAGTGGAGAAGCTGTTTGCCCCAGGTCACAGGGTCAGAGAGAAGCAGCACCCAAATTCTGGCCTTTGGATGCCATGTCCGGTTGTCTTCCCTATAACAGGTGCCCTGCGAATCTCTGCTTTGTACCAAAGCTTAGGGGAGGTAGGACAATGGCAGATTTTAATCCATTAAGAACTGTTTTGTAGACATTTAAAAATTGTTAGTTACAAGGTCTTATTTTACAGTTTGAGGAGACTGTTGTGATGTGGTCAAACAATATTAGAACTGTCAGTAGGCATGCTCTTTGTGTGTGCAGCGAATGACTTGACCTCTTTGTGTTTCATTATCTTTATTGATAAAATGAGATCAGAGGATCGGAAGGGATCTTAGAGGCCATAGAGGCTGACTCCCTCATTTGACAGAAGATGAAACTTCTTTGCAGAAGATGAAAAAAGTTACTTGCCCATGGTCACATAGTAAATATCTGAGGCAAGATTTGAACTCGGGTCTTCCTCACTTAAAGTACAGCCTTGTAAGTCACTCCTCCTCCATGTCAGTCAGCAAACATTTGTTTAGTGCTTACTATGTGCCAGGTACTGTGCTAAGCTGTAAGGATACAAAGAAAAGGCAAAAAGATAGTTCCACCCCTCCAAGGAGCTCATAGTCTGATGGAGGGAGAGAACATGTGGACAACTATGCAGAATTGGAGGGGGTCGACAGAGGGAAGGCGCTAGCGTTGAAGATGATGGAGAAAGGCTTCGTGCAGTAGGTTTTAGGGACTTGAAGAAAGCCAGAGAAGCCAGAAGGCAGAGTTATGGGCCAGACCTTGAGAATGTCTGGAGCCCAGGGATGGAGTATCTGGTGTGAGAAACAGAAGGAAAGCCAGTGTCGCTGGAACAAAAATCACATGTAAGGTATGAGAAAGCGTAGGGACCAAGTTATGAAGGGCTTTGAACAGCAAACAAAGGCTTTTCTTTTTGATCCTGGAGGTAGTAGGGAGCCGCTAGACTTTCTGGACTGAGGGACATGGTCAGACTTGCCCTTTGGCAGCTGAGTAAGAGACGGACTACACTGGGGACAGGCTCGAGGCGGCAGAAGCCTTTTTCAGTAGTACAGGCTTGAGGTGATGAAGGGCTACCTGGCTTGGTGGCAGTATGATTAAAGAGGAGAGAAAGATGTTGTGAAGGTAGAAATGATCGGTCTTGGCAATACATTGGATGGGTGGAGTGATGGTGAGGCGTCGTGGCTGACACCAGGCTTCTGAGCCTGGATGAACGGAAGTATGGTGGCACCCTGGACGGTGATAGGGAAATTAGGAGAGACGAAGTTTTGGGGAAAAGAGAATTTTCTGAGTTCTGTTTTGGACGTGTTGAGTCTTGAGATGTCTATGGGATGTCCATTTCAACATGTCCAGGAGGTAGATGGTGAATAATAGAACTGAAAGTGACTTCAGCCCCTCATTTGACTGAGAAAACTGAGGCTGTGTTAAGTGACTTGCCCAGGGTCACACAGCTTCTAAGCATCTGAGACAGGATTCAAACTCAGATTGTCCCAGGCTCCAAATCCAGCACTCACACTTGAATAGAGCCTTCTAGCTCCAAATCTGTCATTGTTTGACTAGATCATCTCAGATTTCTCATCTAGCTTCAATTTTCCCAGCTGTAAAATGTGATCATAATACCTCAAAAGGCTTGTTTTGGGGCTCAGCTGGAAGACTATGTGCACAGTGGTTGGCAGATTTTAAAGTGCTCTGCCAGTGACCACTGTCATCATCATTGTGATCGGAGACTCTGTATTTAGGTTGGTGTTAAAAAGAAACCCCCTCTGTGGGCCTGAGCGGTTGTGTACAAGCTGTGGTTTGAGTTGGCCACTCCCAGACCCACTCAGAATGGCTTTATTGCATCAATTCCATGCACTGGAAAGGGCATCAGTCTTTTTCTTTATAGAAAGCTGGAGTCTATCTCCATCTGACTTGCCCCCCCTTGTTGTTTACTTCTGCCTGCTGAGGCCAGATAAAGCAAATCTCCTTCATTCTCCACATGATGCCCCTTCAGATACGAAATGAAAACTGTTTCAGGTTGTAAAAATGGAGAGGAAGGGATGGCTACAGAATCATGTGACTTTGTTACTGTTTGGGAAGTGGAATACTTGGGTGTTACAGAAATGGTGTTTCTCCGCTGTCTTTGGGACTGTATTTTGTGGTTTTATTCAGCATAATTTCTGTAAGAATTATAGAGCAAGGAGAGAATTATCCCAAAAGGATCTTGCATTAGGTTTTCAGGCACAACCTCAGGTATGACCTCTGGTCACAGGTTTGGGTCCTGATGCCTTTACTTGTAGTCACCATTTCTGCTTTGTTTCCAGATACGTGGCAGCCTTATGTAACTGGTTTCTTGTTTGTCCTGTAGATGACAACAAACCTCCCATCCCAATGCCAGGTTCTTCTGAATATGATGCTTCAGGGGGAGGCGTACAAGACCCTGCTGCGGCCCCCGGTCCCCGGGGACCTGGGCCCCATGAGCCAATTCCTCCAAATAAACCTCCTTGGTTTGACCAGCCTCATCCTGTTGCTCCCTGGGGCCAACAACAGGTAATATATCCGGGAAGGAAGGGTATAAGTGGCACATTATTGTTTCATTAAAAACTTTTCTTGGGTATTAGAACATTTGGGGAAAATCATGAACGTCACAGGAAATGACACAATTATAAAATATGTTGGCTCTGACCCACATTCACAGCAAACCCTGACCTAGGTGTTCTCCAAAGAGGAGACATTTCTGAGGAGCAACCCATTGATCATGCCCTTCTCTAGGCCTCAATTTCCTCATCTGTAAAATAATTTCTAAGAGCCTTCCAAGCTCTGACATTGTTTGGTCATAGAATTGAGTAGAAATTTATGGAACACCTGCTATGTGGAGGATATTTTGTTAAGTGCTGGGAGATGTTCCTTACAATGTAGTCCTTGTTTACATAGAGCTTACAGCCTAATAGAAGGATGCGATGTGTACACAGGTAATCATCGTACAAAATAAAACACAAAGACATTAGAGAGGCACAAAGCCTATTGGAATGTGAGTACAGGTTAATAGGAGATGTCATTTGAGTTAGACATTAGAAGCTGGAGAGGAATTCATTAGGTAAAGAAGAGATGGGAGTCTGGTCCAATGAAAGGCAGCATTGTACAGTGGAGGAAACATTGGGTTTTGAGTCAGATCCTGGCTGTGGCAGTTACTACCTACGTGACCTGAGGCAAGCTATTGAACCTTTCTAAGCCTTCGATTCCTCACTTTTAGATGGAAAAGTTTGGGCTAGATGACGTCTTAAGTTCTAGATCTTTGACTTACGATTACTGGTTCTGCCTTGGTAGGTCACAGTGTAAGATCAGGCTAGAAACAAACTTGGTTTTAGAGGGTCTTGAATGCCAGACCAAAAAAAAAATGGGCTTTAGGGAGTCACTGAAAATTTCTGAAGAGAAGTACAATAAGATAAGATTTGAACATAAGGAAGATTATTGTGGCAGGAGCATGACAGCTGGATTGGGCAGCAGTGATCCAGACAGGCAGCAGTCTGAGGGTCTAGACTGACCGGCGGGAGGAACAGACAGAATTAAAAGGGAGGAAATAAGGATTCTAGTGTGAGAAATAAGGAGAACGATGTAATCCGTGACTGCAGAATGGTGACACCAGGAGAGGAAAGTCAGGTTAGATTTGAGTTGTGAGATTAAAGTAGAGCTGTCCTGTAGACACTTGGAAAATTGGCTCTGGAGTCCAGAAGAAAGATCTGGACTGGGGATCATACAGAGGTGATGGCTGAAGCCATGGGAGCGGAGGAGATGTCTCTGGGAAAGTATGGAGAGGAAAGGGCTAAGGACAGAACTTGGAGGGACCCTCATCTTGGGCTTGGGGGAGAGTGTGAAAAAACCAGCAAAAGAAGCAAAGAAAATAGGAAGCTGGTGAGGATCAGGACAGTGTGGTGCTTCTAAAACCAAGAGAGGAGAGAACAAGATGTGGAAGAGGTTCACGGGTAGGGGGGTGCAGAGGCCGAGGATGGAGGAAGGACCACCCAAAGGAGTGCCAGTGAGCACACTGGTAAGCTTTTGGGAGAGGGTCAGCCAAGGGGCTTGGAAGCTGAATGACCGCCAGTCGAGATAACGGCTAGTAAAATGACAGCAGTTGCCAGTAAACAAGAGGAGAAAGATGGGAAGAAGAAAGATTAGGAACAAGAGTTAGCAGAGGACATTTGGGATTGAATTTGCCTAAGCATTTTGTGGATGGTTGTGAATGAGCAGCAGAGAGGGAGAGGTTGAAGATCATGAGGAAAAACGGATGACTATTGGAATAAGGTGCTAACAGACAGGAGGGGAAAGGATGAAGGGTGCAGGTAAGCAGATTCTCTGTGGCACAAGAGTGAGGAGATCCCTCGTGGCAGAGTGGAATTTGGAGTTAGGAATGGGAGTCTAATTCTGGCTCTGACACAGACTGTATGTCCTTGGAGAGGCCTCTTCACCTCTCTGAGACTCAGTTTCCCCATATGTAAAATGAAGGTTTGACCTAGAGGATCTCTCAGGTCCCATTCCAGCTGTGTATCTGTGACTGGAGAGTAGAAGGTGATGGCAGAAGTTTGGAATGAATGTATGTTGCCCCCAGGCTTTTCTGTGCAATAGGAGACTGTCAGCTCCAGTACGTTTGGGGGTTAGAGATCATCTTTAAAATTTGAGAAGATGAAAAGGTTTGGAATACTTACTGTTAGGAGCAAGATTGGGATTCTAAATGCAAAGGGGAAGATGGGTGAAACAACAGGGTCTCGCCAAGGTTACGTATTGCTTCTGACATTCTGTGTTCTAAGGGACCTCCCAGCTCTGTCCCTTCTGTGTTCTAAGGCCCTCTCAACTCTGACATTCTACTTTTTTTTTTTTTTTTTTTTTTGGTGAGGGCATTTGGGGTTAAGTGACTTGCCCAGAGTCACATAGCTAATGAGTGTTATGTGTCTGAGTCTGGATTTGAACTCAGGTCCTCTTGACTCTAGGGCCAGTGCTCTATCCACTGCACCACCTAGCTGCCTCCATTCTTCCTTTTTTAAAAAACATTTTAAACATTCATTTTATCTTGAGTTCTAAATTCTTTTCATCCCTTCAGCCCCTTCCCCCACCCATTGAGAAGGCAAGAAGTTTAATACCCATTATACACATAAAGTCATGCAAAATATATTTCCATATTAGCCATGTTGCCCCTGCCCTCCCCCCAAAAAAGTAAGAAAAATAAAGCACATTCTCTGGTTTCTGATTTACCGTTCTGGTGTTCAGTCATATTTGACTCTTTGTGACTCCATTTGGGGTTTTCTTGGCAAAGATACTGGAGGGGTTTGCCGTTTCCTTCTCCAGCTTATTTTACAGATGAGGAAACTGAGGCAAACAGGGTGAAGTGACTTGCCTAGGGTCACACAGCTAGTGTCTGAGTCATATTTGAACTCAGGTCTTCCTGACTCCAAGGCCAGCACTCTGTGCACTATGGCGCCACCTAGCTGCCCCATTACCATTCTATTGCTTGAGCTTTAATACTCCAAGAATCTGTGATTTTGTGATTCCACTGATAAATATCACAAACTTCTCTTTGGCTTAGTTAGATATTCTTTGTGAGTTGCTCTAGCTGATAACTTCATTGCGCTGTGGCCAGTGTGGTGATGAGCCTCACCTAACTTAGCTAGGTTGGGTCTTAGTGGCAGACAGCAAGGTTATCGCTGGGTTTGTATTTGCAACTCTGTATTTGCATTCCAGCTTTGTAGGTCCAGCTGCCTCCACACTGTGCTGAGGCATCAAAATTGGGTCCTGCTGAGCCCTGGGTGTTCCAGCTTAGTATGCCTATCAAAAATGTAAATGGGCTGAGTGGTGTTAAGAATGTTGATAACCCCAAAACCTGTGTGTGAAAACATATATGTGCCTTTGTCCTCCTGTAACTGGCTTAAAAGTAGATTATTTTATTACATTCTTTATTTTTATAGCCTCCAGACCAGCCTCCTTACCCTCACCACCAGGGACCCCCTCATTGTCCTCCATGGAATAACAACCATGAAGGAATGTGGAATGAACAGAGAGATCCAGGGTGGAACAATCAGCGAGACCCTCCATGGAACAACCAACCAGACCCCAACTGGAATAATCAGTTTGATGCCCCTTGGAATAACCAGCATGAGCAGCCCCCCTGGGGTGGTGGTCAGAGGGAACCACCCTTTCGGATGCAGCGACCACCCCACTTTCGGGGACCATTCCCTCCCCATCAGCAGCATCCACAATTCAACCAGCCTCCTCACCCCCACAACTTCAACCGCTTCCCACCACGATTCATGCAGGAAGATTTTCCCCCTCGACATCCATTTGAGAGACCCCCATACCCTCATCGTTTTGACTACCCTCAAGGAGATTTTCCTGCTGGTGAGTGACCCATCGATAATTCTCCTGACATTTATATTTTCACTTGGGGATGGTGGAGAAAGCAGATCTACTGTCTTCAAAATAGGGAAATATTTACTAGATTTTTTTCCTTTGTAAATTTCCTCTTCCATCTAAGACCTCCATTAGAGTTCTGCTCTCATGCCTCATTGGGTTGTACAGATGAGCCTGGGCTCTTGACGCCTGTGCCCACAGAGTCCAAGCTTGGGGAGGGCCCAGCCCTTCAAGTGCCGACCCACTTGACAGAATGGTAACTCTGTGGGGAGAAGCTCATGACCAGAACCAAGGCTGCCTGGGTGGGATTGATTTTTTTAGCCACATCAACTCAAGATCATCTGTTTGAGGTGTGAAGTAGTTAGATCGGGGTGGGGAACCTGTGGCCTCAAGGCCACATGTGGCTCTCTAGGTCCTCAAGTGCAGCCCTTTGACTGAATCCAAACTTCACAGAACAAATCCCCTCAATAAAAGAATTTATTCTGTAAAACTTGGACTCAGTTAAACTTGGACTTGGTCAAAAGGCCGCACCCAAGAACCTTGAAGGCCATATGGGGCCTTGAGGCTGCAGGTTTCCTACCCCAAGGTTAGATGTTTTGTCAGCAGGGGGAATGCCCACCCCAGTGAAATCAGAGCCTTAAAGTATTTAAGCAAGAGCTTTCATGCTTACATTCTCCAGTACTTCACAAGATCTGTCTGGGTATCCCTCCTTGTCCTCCCACCCATGCCCAGGTCCCTATTATAACTGCCCCTCTGCAGATTTCATCCATATTATTTTCATAAATCCTCCATCCTGCTAATTTCATGATCCTGCAGTTAGCTAAGTCTGTGCTAGATCCCCTTACTACACTTTGAATTCCATGAGTAAGAGGCAGGAAGAGGTGTTTGAAAGAGCATGGGATTTCCTGTCAGGGCACCCACATGCAGCTCCTGCATCCTAGTTCTGCCACTTATCACCTGGGTGGCCTTGGGCAGGTCACCTTTTCTGCAAAATGAAGTGGCCAGATTAGATGCTATTTAAAAGTACCTTTCAGCTATTCAGAATCAGGGGGGCCCTGGGAAGCCCTCCGGTGTTCTCCCTTAAAATGAGTCCCGGGGGGTGACCGTTCTTCCGATGTGCCTGGGACATCACTGAGAGCAAACGAGAGAATGCACATCAAGCATCCTGCAAATCTTACAGAGTTATTCTGTGAACGGAGCCGCTGCTGTGGTGGCAGTGTGGCCTAACAACACTTTGCACTGACATTGTGCGTTACGAATGCTGTCCCATTGGGTTCTCACCACAACCCTGGAAGGTAATTGCTGTTATTACTCTTATTTTATAAGATGAAGAACAAGAGGCCAGAAGAGGGTAAGTGACTTTTCCAGGATCAAAAAGCCTGTGTCTAAGGCAGGATCTGAACTTGGGTCTCCCAACTCCACGTCTGGCATTCAGTCCATGGTATCACCCAGCTAGCTAGCCTCAGAGCCAGAAGATTTGGAAGTCCTGCCTTTGTCCCATCCTGGCTGTGTGACTGAGCAAGTCACCTTCTCAGTGCTCCAGGCACCTCTCTGAGACTCTGTTGTCTGGAACATGCCATCCTACATGGTGATGGTGGAAGGAGTTCTTTATTGGGGACTCTGTCTGCCAGGGAATTCACAGGTCCAGCATTGTTCTGTTTTTGTTAGGTCATTCTAATCAAACCCAACCCTGTTGGTTCTGACCAGTGATTTCATCACAACTAGACCCTGGCAGGAATAGGACGAAATTCCTCTGTAATGTCATTCAGTTCAGCACTTGTTCATATTATTGTTTCTTGGGAATTAAATGTTCCCTGTAACAATGTTCATCTAATGACCCCTTTGCATGCTAGGCATCTTAATGACACCCCCCTGCCCCAACATGTTCAGCTGATGAATAATCTCTGGAGGAGACAGTTTATGTTTTCTCTTTCATTCACTCAATGTGACACATACACCTCCCCCAGCCGGCCTGAGTTGTGGGAAGTGGGTAGAACTGTGTGCAGGGATTGATCTTAGAGCTGGGGGTTTAGGAAGATGTCTGGAGTCCATCTGGAAATGATGATGGTACCTTTTTACCAGACTCATTAGTTGCTTTCTGTAGAACTTTACTATTTCGTCTGAAGAGTGTACTATTTATCATTTGGCCTATAATAGCCCGTAAGTTGTTATGTTCTGTCCTTTGTGTGTAGAGATGGGACCTCCTCATCACCATCCTGGCCACCGATTGCCTCATCCTGGGATCAACGAACATCCCCCATGGGGTGGACCACAGCACCCAGACTTTGGGCCTCCCCCTCATGGCTTCAATGGCCAGCCTCCTCACATGCGAAGGCAGGGGCCTCCTCACATGAATCATGATGATCCCAGCTTGGTCCCCAACGTCCCATACTTTGATCTACCTGCTGGACTGATGGCTCCTCTTGTGAAGGTAAAGTGGCAGAACTCAGAAATGCAATGAAATTCTCATTGCTCTGATCTGTTTCTGAGCAGTCTTGCCAATCTCTATCTGCCCTGAGGTTTCTCTCTCTCTCTTTTACATATGTCTGTGTACCAGTTTCTCTTTTAACAGCTGCTTCATAATTTTGCTCTTGTGTACATCAGTTTCATTAATGGCTATTTTGAATTCATCCCTTACTTTTCCCATTCTAGTTTACTGGGTGGACTTTACTCAGGTATCTTTTTAAAATATGATGTGAGAGACTTCTCTACCAGGAGCTGTTGCCAAAGCTGGATTGGTCTGTGAAAGTATTCTCCTTCAGTGATGCTTGACTGTTCATCCATTCCTTCCAGTCGCGTAATCAATTGTTGTCTCTAAACTGCTTTTACATTTATGGAAAATTCACTGCCACAAACATTTGTTAAATGCATTACCTATAAGGGGGTAGGGCCCTGTGCTTAGTGCCAGGCTAAGGGAGATAGAAAGATCAGTACAACTGTGTCAGCCACTATGAGGGTAACTTGGTGTAGGGGGAAAATACACAGTTTGGAGTTGGGAGAACCTATGTTCAAGCCTTGGTTCTGTTTCTTATTACCTGTGTAGCCCTGGGCAAGTCATTTGACTAATCTGTAAAGAGAGAGTGCTGGACTAAATGCATGCTAAGGTATCTTCCAACTCTAAATCTTTTAATCTCTGACCTCTAGTCTTTTGCCCTTCCTCCTTTCAGCTGTTCAGTTTCTTCTCATGCTGCCTTCCCCTCACCTCCCATCAGTACCACGATCCTCCTTCCTTGTTTAGATAGCCTTTTGTTTTGCACTCGAATGCATGTGATATATTATGTATTCTTCTCCTACTAGATTGTAAGCTCCATTAGGGCAGAAACTGTCTTCTCTAACCATGGTATCTCTACCAATACGTAGTACAGTTCTCTGCACAACATATGCACTCAATAAATGTTTGGTGAATTTAATTTGATTTTGGATGCCCTATTTTAGGAGGGTCATTGAAAAACTGGAGAGCATCCAGCAGAATGTCACAGGGGCTTAGAAATCATGCCTTATGAGCAGTTGCAGGAACTGGGAATGGTTAACCTGGCAGAGAGGCAGCTGGTGTGGGTGTTTGGAACGGGTTGGCTTTTGGGAGAGGGATCGGACTCTTGCTTGACCCCAGAGATCAGAACCAGGAGCAATGGATGGAAGTTATAAAAAGGCAGATTTGGTAGAGCTTGTGAGACAAATGAAACCATTTGAGCAGTCTGAAAGTCACACAGCTCCTTTTGGAGATAGTGGCTTCCCTGTTCTTTCAGGTCTAACACATTTATTTAGTGCTTTAAGGAGATAGCAAAGCACTGTACTTACAACTGCTCTGTGAGCAGGGTATTCCAAGTGTCATTGTCCACATTTTACAGGTAAGGACACTACGGTCCAAACAAGGGAAGTGACTTGGCTAAAATTCATGTAACTGAGGTCAGAGTTCCTTCAGATTCCCACGGTCCCTGTCCTTTCCTCTGCACTCCACTGCCTGTTCAGGGGAGTGCATCAGGCGTGGAAGTTGTGCAGTCATTTCTGCCAGGTCTGAGAAAGGAGGGCCTGTGTCTCACCAAGGATGAGATCAGGTGCTCTGGAGCAGGCACCAAGACATGGGTCTCAGGTTCTCCATCTCTGAAATGTGAGTTTTGTTAATGTGTTCCCTTCCAGCTCTGTTCCTGTGATTCTAGATGCATAGGAGTTTAAATAGCTCAAGGTGAAGGAGCAGCAGCAGAGGTAATGGAGTGACGTGCAGGGAACAGGACACTGTCCAGTTTGGTACAGCTGTAGAATACACGGTAGGGCAGAGTATGAGAGATGGCTGGAAAGGGAGTGTGCTGTGTCTGCTTCGGAAGGGTCTTCAGCTTTGCTTGGTGGGCAGGCAGTAGGAAACCATTGAAAAGTGATGAGCAGAGCAGGTGAATAATCCAGTATAGAAGGATGATTCATTTGGCACCTTAGGAAGACTCGTAAGACCAGTGAGGAGACTGCTGTAATAGTTCAGGTGGGTGGTAACGAGGGCCTGAAATATGGTGGTGACAAGAATCTACTAATAATAAATAGAAAAAACCAGAAGGGAAGAGCTGCCTTCATTTCTATTCAGTCTCTTATCCTTCATCACTCCTCCATTTTATTTTCAGCCTTAATATTGTCAGAAGGACCAGCCAGATAAAGGCTCTAAAAGACATTTTAATTGCAGAAAGATGAGGGAATACCTTAAATTTCAACTCTTCCATATTATATTGAAGACCTCTGCACAGAAGTGTAGTTAAGAGAATGAGGGCCATTGGTTGCTGCTCTCACCACCAGATCAGACTTGGCATCTACTGTGTAGTGCCCTGCATAGCACTCCTGCCTGTCTAACAGGATATAGCTTCATGCCCACACCAGTGTTTTTCTACAGATACACTGCCCAGGCTAGCCCTGGGGAGGCATCAATGTGAGAGATTCTAGGTACTGCTGAGCTGTAAGACGAAAGGTACTTAGTTGTGTGAGAAAGATGATGTGTTTTTAGTGGATGAAAAAGCTGTATATATGGAGTATTGCTATCCTTTTGTATTCAAAGATGGTGTTTACTAACAGTGATTCTGGTATTGAAGCCACACAGCTAGCAGAGCACACAGTAGGTACTCAATAAAAAATACTTGTTGGAAAAATCTGACTCTTCCTTCTCCTTTACCCTATGTATAAATTAGTTGCCAAGTCCTGTTGATTCTCTCTCTGTACTAGCTTGTTCCTCTGCCTCTTCCCTTCTACTCTATTACCAAATTAATTTAGATCTTCTTACCCCCTGGACTCCTATATATTACTTTCTTTAATTGGTTTTCAAGTCTTGTCTCTCTCCAGTCCAGCCTTCATAGGCTACTAGAGTAATCTTCCTACCACAGAGGGTGGTCTGGCCACATCTCTCCCCTACTCAAAAACATTGGTTGTTTCCCATTGCCTTTAAGACAAAATGCCAACTTTATAGTGTGGCATTTAAGGCCCTTAACTGTCTTTTCAGCTTTATCTCCTGTTGTTCCCCTTCACAAACTACATTCCAGCATTTCCTGCCTCTATACACATGTGCATGTAAGCCCCTCTCCCCAGTTCCACCCACAGAAATCCTCTTCTGTCTTCAGTACTCATCTTGGCTTACCACCATGTTCAAGAATCCTTCCCTCAAAAGGTAGAGGAACCAACAAAGAGAAATGCTGTGGGTTTATTTTTCTGATTCTAACTAACAAACAAACTGGTGCTTGGATAACAATATGGCTTGTACCATGGATTTGGAGGCAAGCATATTTCAAAGGATTCAGAAAAAGAATAGTTAGGATCCTGTGGACTAAAATTACCCAAGGGAACTTGACCTAGGAGATATGGGAAACCCAAGAACAAAGTCTGAAGACGCAAAGGGAGAAACATTCTGATGTGGAGGAAAAAGGAACCATCCAGAGACATTAACATGGGTGCCCAGGGAACTCATTAACCAGTGTAATGAGATTTTTAAAAAATGTGCAGAAGATGAAAGCAAGGATGGATAACAGGGTGACCTCAGAAGTGAGTGACAGTCTCAAGGTTCAAGGAGTGCCAAAGCTCAGAGTGAACTGAGGTTGGCAGGAAAAAACCAACAGTAACAAATAAGGCTTTTAAAAAATCACTGGGACAGAACTTTCATGTAGGGTAATGAAAACAAAGCACAGTTTGTTTTCTGCTTGTTTTCTCTGCCAAGGGGATAATCTTTGGATGAGAAATGACAGAATAAACATAGCCAGGAAGGAGCTAATATCCAACTTAAGTAAAGAGATAGTAAGAGAGAGCACCTAGTCTCCCAGGATGAGTTCAGATCCCCTGGCCCAGATGAACTCCATCCTATGAGCCAGTGTTCCAGATTTTGGAGATAGTGGGGAGAATTGGAGACATAATACAGGACCGAGGAAGGGCAAATGGCCCTTTTTTAAAAAGGGTGGGCTTGGGGGACAGAAAGGAATCATGTGGATACAGGCCAGTTAGATTGACTTAGATTTCTGGCAAAATTCTAGAACTTGTTATTAAAGGAGTAGTTAGTGGATAACTACAAAAGGAAGTAGTGATTACACAGAGCCATCCAGAACAGGATCTAGTAGGCAAAACTCATTTTCTTTTTTGATTGGGATACTCTACTGGTATACCAAGGGAATATTGCAGAAAATTCTTACCTAGATTTTAGTAAAACATTTGACAAAGTATCATACTGTTCCTGTTGAAAAGGTGGAAAAACGTGGGCTAGTTACAAGGTGGGTCATTAATGGTGTGCTTGGAAGATCTCCAAGAGAGTGCCCCAGGGATCTGTGCTAGGCCTCATGCTGTTTAACGTTTTTTTCAGTGACTTGGATAAAAGCACTGATAGCATGCTTATCAGATTTGCAAAGCTGAGAAGAAATAGCTAGTACGCTGGATGAGACTGGATCCGAAAGTTACTGACAGGTTAAACCTGAACTTTAAAAAAATGAAAATTCAGTAATGCCTTTTACTTGGATTTTTCAAAATCACTTTCATAAATATGAAGTCGAAAGAGGCATTGCTATACATCTGGTGGTCTAGAACAGGAGTGGGGGAGCCCTGAAGGCCACATATGGCCTTCTAGATCCTTGGGTGCAGTCTTTTAACTAAGTCCAAGTTTTACAGAACAAATCCTTTTTTTATTAAGGGGATCTGTTCTGTGAAGTTTGGATTCAGTTAGAGGGCTGAACTTGAGGATGTAGAGGGCCACATGTGGCCTTGAGGCCGAAGATTCCCCACTCTTAGTCTAGAATAATCTCATGGTTTTCATGAATTACTTCAGAATGCATGAACAAACTTGGTAAAGAAATGAGAGCTGAATTCTGGCTGGTTGGAGCCTTTCTTGTTATTAGGTCTGGTGACCACATTTTATTTAGAAAGGACATTTAAAAGCTGCACAGTGTTCCTGGGAGTGCAACCACCATGATGAAAGCCCTCAGATTTATCCCATATGAAGATCACATGGAACTTGATCTGGAGGGCAGGAGAAGGGTCATCGTTTAGTCTCGAGAAGACTTGGGGAGGGGAGGGGACCATGATAACTGTCAACTATTTAAAGGACTTTCATGTGGAGGATTAACTGTGTTCTGCTTGGCCCCAGGGGGTAGAACGAAGAGTAATAAATGAAGTAGGAAAGAAGTAAAATTTAGGCTTTATGTAAGGGGAAAACTTTCTAACAACTAGAGTCATGGTAAAATGGAATGGGCTGCCTGGGGAGGCCACGCTCCTCCTCAGTACAGGATTCCAGGCAAAAGGGGGATGACTCCTCCTCAGGTCTGAGTGGCCTAGCTGGCCTCAGAGGTCTCTTCCTGCTGACATCCCTCAATCTTGATTTCCTCTTTCCTGTCCCCTTTGCAGCCTGAAATTAATCTTTCTCCCTGTCTCTTGTATTACTTTGTCCTCTCATACGCACTTATCATGTTCTAACTTACATGTTATTTGTATGCATGTCTTAGTCTCCTGTTAGGCTGTAAGCCCCACGAGGGTAGGACTGTCTTGTTTCACCTCTGCATCCTTAGAGTGTAGCACAGTGCCCTGCACAAGGGAATGCTTAATAAATGCTTATTTGAATTGACTTGGTAAGTGAATTGCGTGGTGTATCAAATGTATGTTTTTATCTCCTGCAGCTAGAAGATCATGAGTATAAGCCTTTGGATCCAAAAGACATACGTCTTCCACCCCCCATGCCTCCCAGCGAGAGGCTCTTGGCAGCAGTGGAGGCATTTTATAGTCCTCCATCCCATGATAGACCTAGAAACAGGTAAGGGTGGGTATGGTGTAGTCACTGTGGCCCAGACAGAGTAGAGTGTGGAGATTCTAGTCTTAGCACTACCACCAACCATCCATCTGACCTTGGGGAAGTCAGTTTATTTCTATAGCTTGGTTCAGACCTCTGGAAATTATAGTGATAATAACAGTCCTTCCTGCCTCATGGGGTAGTCAAGGAATCGGAGTAGAATTAAGATAATTCTACATAGGAGAGAGGTTTAATTCAGCCAGCTCTGAGCCCCAGGTATAAAAGCATTTAACCCTTCACATTATCCCCTAAACCTGTTAAACTAAGCTGAAACTCAAGTGATTCTCTCTAGTCTTTTCATTCGTCTGTTCACTTAATGGGTTTTCCATTTTTTCCAGTCTTTCTGCTTTATCCTACCTTGTAATTGCATTTACTGTCCACTAAGCTTCAAAATCCAGTTTTCCATTGAAGGAATATCTTCATGTCCTACCTTCTACAGAAAACCTTTCTTGATTCAAGAGAAAAATTATTCCCTCCCTTCTGAATCTCTCTTGCTTTTCTGATCCATCCTGAGCATTTAACACATTCTGCTTGAGTTTGGTTTTATCCTTGTATCCAAAGAGTCCATATAATATTGTCACTTCATAGTTGATTGAATTGGATTTAATTTGTTGAATTACAATGAGAGAAAAGATGAATATTGCTTTGAATGGTAAAAATTAGAAGTTATTTGATACTGCAATCACTTGCTGAGAGAGTATTTGAAGCAAAGAGTGTCTAGTTCCCCAACAAACTACAATATGGTAGAAGTTTCTGTGTTCAAGATTTCCTTTGGGGCTGCTAGGATTGATAATATGGCATGGCCTAGGGTGTTGGGGACTTCTGATCCAGATTTTTCATACCCATCCCGTACATTTAAAAAAAAAATATGGCATCTGAAGAAGAGATGCCTGGAATTAGTTGTTCAGGAAAACATACATGTCTTACAGTGAAGGCTGGGAACAGAATGGGCTGTATGAGTTCTTCAGAGCAAAAATGAGAGCCAGGAGGAGAAAAGGGCAGGAAAAGAGAAACAGGTGAGAACTTAAAACAAATTTTTTTTTTTTTATTTCTGATGCCTTGAATTGTATGTTCAGACAAATGGTACTCCTTGAGTCCAGTAACACATTTAAAATAATGAGACCAAGGTCAGTAGGTCAGTACCATTTTTCTCTTGTAATGGGCTTGCTGATACAATAGAATGTACGCCTTATTTTTCTTGTTGAAGCTACAACAGTAGATCATGCTGAATTGTGACTACTTGTTGTGTTAATATTTTGAAGGAAAGTCAACACGTGCATTTTCTGCAGATTCCTAAAATCGGGAAGTAGTGTTGCTTCTAGATACTGAAGCTACAGCTTCCATATTATCATTGGGAAATTGATTTACTAATAGAGTCTAAAGTTAATACTACATCAGGAAGAAAGAAGCAAGTTGGGTTTAGAAACAGGGTATTTATTTTAGAATCACTAGGGCCTCTACCCAGATTTATTTATTCAAGTTCATCAACAAGACTGGATGAAAATGTCTCCTGCATTTTTTTTCCTTCAGATGTGAGATGTCACTAGTTTTCCGGTGATGTTTAATTTAGGGCAAGTTTAAACATTTATATTTTGTTGGTGTGGCTGCATAGATACATTAGAGCTGTCAGAATATTTTGCTCACTAAAAATTGTCTTTGCAGTGGACCTTCTAGATCCCGCAGCAGGTCTAAAAGTAGAGGTCGTTCTTCTTCACGATCCAATTCAAGATCTTCCAAATCATCTGGCTCCTACTCAAGGTCACGGTCTCGCTCCTGTTCTCGATCCTATTCACGCTCCCGGTCTAGGTAGGTCACAACTGGGCCTTTCTTTGTGACGTAGAGTTCGTGATTTGCAACGCTGGATGCTCATGTTCAGTTTTTCTAGAGGAGAGTATAACTGAATTTAGATACTCTTGTGATACAGGAGCAGAAGCCGGTCCCGTTCTTCACGCAGCAGATCACGGTCAAGGTCCAGGTCCAGGTCAAAGTCTTACTCCCCAGGAAGGAGGCGCCGATCCCGATCTCGGAGTCCTACTCCCCCGTAAGATTCCCCTTCCCTTCTGAGTGACCTGCTGGCAGACTGTCTCTATGTAGATCATAATCTTCTGGTGCTTTTCTGTGAATATTTTAAAAGTTCTAATTAGAAACCTCCCATGTTCATCATGGCATAGTCTGTGGATAAGATGATCAAGGACCATTATTAATTATTATTATTAGTCCAAATTATAGGCCATCTCCTTCCTATTTTACTAAGTATACCAGAATTTTCCTAGTTTTACTGTTACGGGTTTTTTAAATTGTGCTCAGTTTTTTAATCCACTGAAGATAATCTTCATGGTACAACAAAACCTGTCTTAATTTTAGTTCTTCAGCTGGTTTGGGCTCTAATTCAGCACCACCTATACCCGATTCAAGACTTGGAGAAGAAAATAAAGGACACCAGATGTTGGTGAAAATGGGTAAGACTCTTCTAATGAATAGTTACTTAATGTCTTAAGAAAAAGCCATCTGCAAAATGTAGGTCATAGTACTAGTCAGTCATTAGAAGAGCCAGGATCTAGTGTTGTTTTCCATTATGTTATACTTATTCTTAAATTATAAAATGCTATATTAACATAAACTATTATTATATAAAATTCTTTGTTTCTAATGTTGGCAGCATTTCCTTAGGCATTTCTGAAAATGTCAGGTGCTAAAAAAATAGGCTCAGTGTAATCATTTCTGGAAAGTTAAAAATTCAATACTGATTTTTAGCTTTCTACTAGACAACTGGTTTGTACCTTCCAAAGACTTCTCAACATTCTTGTTAGAGGTTATGTTAAGATGCATTATTTCACAAATTAAAATTCACTTGTAGATTGATAAATGTCCATCTCATCTTTTTTCCCCAAGGATGGAGTGGATCAGGTGGCCTGGGAGTGAAGGAACAAGGCATTCAGGACCCGATTAAAGGGGGGGATATCAGAGATAAATGGGATCAGTACAAGGGAGTGGGAGTTGCTTTGGATGATCCATATGAAAACTACCGCAGAAACAAAAGTTATTCGTTCATTGCACGTATGAAAGCCAGGGATGAATGTAAGTAAATTGGTTGAGGTTCTCCACTAAGAGAGCAGGGCTCTCACATTGCCTAGGCTACGTGGCTAGAATTTAACATGGAAGATTCAGGAGTTAAAACTTTATTGTTGTTGGGAACTTTGTCTTTTTTGAATTTTGTTAATCTTTTTTGGAAAAGTTTTGCTATAAGTAAAATCACTTCTTTGTTGTCTACCCACTGTGTAGCCTTTCTGTCCTTTGTTAGAAATCTTAATCCTAAATTGAAACTTGGTATGGAAGTCAGGATCATAGTAACAACTCAGTTTTACCAAGGTGTACTACTCTGAGGGAGTGACAGGAAACAAGATGGGAAGAACATGGCATGCAATACTGACAAGGCCCACCACCTGAGTATAACGGAAACCGCATACGTACGCGTGATCTGTGATTCGAACACTTAATATCAAAAAATATCAAAAGAAAAAGGATATGGAAGCCCTTAGAACCGTTCTTCACCATTTACAAGTGAACTTTTGTCCTTTCCAGTGAAGTGTGAAAACCAAGATCCCCCACCCCGAGTAGGAATCCTTCAACTGAAGAAGTGGGTATCTTACACCTTTAAATCAAATTTGAGCATCTTATATAAGCCAAAACTAGTGTCTTGAGGAAAGGATATTAAGTGATTGCCATTAGCCAACAATGAAGTAGATCAAAAGCTATGATGTGCTTTAACCTACCTTAAAATTATTGGTTGTGTAGTAATAAAAACTAAGGCTAGACTTTACTACGCAATATTTAAAGTAAAAACAAAATACCCTTTTGTTTTGAAGATGACCTGCATTCTTTTTTTTTTTTTTTAATTCCATTTGGTTTAGTTTTAGTCAAATGTATATTTATCTAAGACTATCCCTAATAGAGCTCATTCAAAGCCTAATTCCTCTAGGACATGCTGACACTTAGGATTAAGTTTATACTTTTCTCAAATGTTAGCTATTTGAAATGGATAGATGCTATCGGGAAGGAGCAAACTGATATGAGGACATAGGGCTAAAGCATCTTCCTGTTCTGGGAATGATGACCTTTGAAAAAGCTATATATACTTAATGTTTTTATTTATAGGAGGACCTGAACAACAGCACCTGTGTGCTCACAGCCCACTCAGACTGTCTTGGGCATCTAAGGCAGTTAAAGATTCTACAGCTCTGAATTCATCATTTTTATATTGAAACCAAAATAGCAAGGGGAGGTGGAAGAGGAATAGAAAGTATAAATTATCATTATGAGGCATTACTGGAAACCTCAAGAGAAGCAGTTTTCTTTTCCTGGACATTACCTAAACACACTAACAAGTATGTGACAACGTGCAGAGCTGAGTGCTGTGGGCAGCTTGGTGCAGTGCCATCTGTTTGTACAGTTAACAATTTTGGAACCTTTGTTTTAAAAGATGCAGAAATCTCTCCCAAACTCTTTGACCCAAGGTGATGAAATATTTGATTCTGTTCTAGATTTCCTGTAGCTGTGAAACTATTCAACTGTGTCTGATTCAGAATAAAATGTCAACGTGTAATGTTACAAATTTCTTGTGGATTTTACTGTTTTGCCTTCAAATAAAGACTTTTTATAAAGAAATATGTTTAGTGTCTTAGTTTAGAAAAAGGGAGTTTTGCTTGCTTGCTGTTTTAAGAAGTCTAGGAGTGGATAATGTTATAAGCACAGCTCAATACCCCTCGTTTGAATTATTTAATCAAGACTGTAGTAAGGAAAATTACAAAAGTCACTGTGCTTTAAATATCCATGATTTCATCAATGTGGACATCCTTTCACCAGTGCTTCTGCTGCATGAGCTCTTGATGAGCTGAACTGGCCAACCTTCCAGGCAAGGGCTTTACCCACTAACACATAAAGCCTTTTCAGACGAGCAGGACCTGTAGCATTTGTACTTTGCCAGGCAAGCTTTTAAGAACCATGGGATATCTCTATGTCAGTCAACAAGCATTTATTAAGTACCTACTGTGTTGCCAGATGTTGGGAATGCAAAGACAAAAATGAAGCAGTCCCTTGTCCTCATGGAGCATACACTCAACAAGACGATGAAATAGAAACTGAAGCTTTAGTGACAGCTGGAAATTCACAAATACTCTAAGCATCCAGATGGTAGGAGAGAGTCCATCTCATTATGGAAATAGTGTTCTCTTTGGGAGACTTAATAACAAAGGACAAGAAAAGTGCAAATTCACATGTATGATCTCACCTTCTGATCTTTACAGACCAGGAACATTAATCTGTTTTGGAGGATTTACCTGTGATTTCTCATCTAAAGAGAAAACTAGGTAAAATAAAACAAAACCCATAATAATATAATTCATTAATTAAGAAAGATACTACAGGCCAAACCAAGTCTTACCCAAATAAAGCAACAGAATGGAAACATTGGTGTTAATGCTGTCCCCTGACACCAATGTTACAGTTTAAAAAGGGGGGGAGGGGTGCTGCTCTTCAGCATGATTATATTCCTAACCCATTGTCCCACATTTCATCCAGCAAATATTTATTAAGCACCAGTTACATACAAGATGTTAGCTACATGACGAAGATTTGATTATAAGCACCAGTATTAACAATTCTATGAGAGTTCTGGTAGGTGCTTAGTGAATTAATGTTGAGGAAAATATAATCCAAGGAGATTATTTCCAAAGTGGAGGGAAAGAGGGTCATGGAACTCTTCCTATAGGTATTGGACCCTGTGTAAAGAATGTGGAAGATTTAAACAGGGAGAGGATTCTAGGCACTGGGTAAAGTTTGATCAGGGACCTAGAAGTAAAAAAGGGCAAGACAAGCATACCCAGTCACTGTGATTCAGTTTGGCCAGGTGATGGTGACTGCAACATAAGGCTGCAAAGAGTACGGTGGAGGCAAGCCAAAGGCTCTTGAACGCAACTAAAGAAAGTTTCTTCAGTAGGCCACAGGGATTTGTTGAAGATCGAAGGTTGTGGGTTGGGAATTTGATTTTGCAGCATGTGAAGGACAGATTAGGAGAGACAGGAGCCAGGAGACTTTGGGAAGCAGTTTGGATGCTACAGCAATGCTACAACATTGGACTGAAAAAATAGGAAAGATGTTTCAGAGATAGGCCCCAAAGGTCTTGGCAGTTAACCAGATGTGAGACTGAAGAAATGACAGTAGTCAAAGATGATTCTGGTTTGGACATTGGAAAGTTGATGCCAGTAACACAAACTGGGCATTTGAAGGAGGAGGTTTTGGAGGAAACAGTTTAGTTTGCTGATGATGGGACATCTTAGAGGTTATCTGGAGTGCCTTTTGAAGGTGTGGGAATGGATGGAGTAGTGAAAAGACTGAGAATAGCCTTTAGGTTACAACTGCACTTAAGAGTGAAGCTAGGAAGAGGGACTGAGGAGATAGGAGGAGAACCATGACAGTGTCTGAGAAGCTCAAGGAGGAAGGGAAAGGTAGGGGTTGAATATGTGTGCTAGACAGAACACTGGATTTATAGTCACATTACCTGTGTGATCTGGAGTGGAGGAAATAAGATCACCTTCTCTCACCTCCATGTGTTTGACCATGTCCCCAAGTGCCCAGAATCCTCTCCCTCTTCACCTTCACCTCTTGGAATTCCTAGCTCATGGCAAGACTCACCTCAAGCCCTACTTTCTATTAAATATCTTTCCTGATGTCTTTAGCTGTTAGGACTCCCCAAACCCCATGCATAATTACAGTGCACTTATTTTGTATTATCCATATACATTTTGTTTTTCCTCCAGGAGAGTGTAAATTCCTCAAGGGCAAAAACTTTTTTTGCCTGTGTATTCCCAGCACCTATCCTAGAACTTGGTACATACTAGGGACTTAATAAGAACTTGTTAAGTAAATAATCATCTCCAGGGTCTTTTCTGGCTCTAAATCCTATGAGAAGGCTGACCACGGAGTCAAGAAAAACCCCCTTGAGAGGCTAGAACAGGACTAACTGATTGGGAAACCTGAATAGGTCAATTGAGATTTTGTTTCCCAGTACTGGGACATGGATCTCTGATGATTCTGGCCTAGTCCTCTTAAACCACATGGGAGAAATTATATAAAATGTAATTACATTTATAGGTCTAAGATGGGGAATGAGATTTAACAATGCAGTATAGTGGAAGGAGCACTGGCTTTGGGGTCAGAGGACCCAAGTTTGAATTGTGTGTCTGGTACCTGTGTGGCCTTGAAGAAGTCACTTGCCCTCTGTGCTAGAGCTCAGAGAGCTTTACGAACTTTGGCAATTTCCTTTGCAGTTCTCATTCCTATGATGCTCTGAGACGTGATCACATAGCATAGTAGGTTTGATGAGTTTAATAACTTAGTTTTCAAGATCCAAACCTTACCTATATTGGAAGCAAATCTGTCTTCAGCTCAGTGATCCGACATTTCCTTCACAACTTCCTCCAAAGCTTTCTCAATTGTCAGTGGTGGTGACTTGTGCTTCCTAATATACTGCAAGATAACCAGAAATCTGTGAGCTTTGTCACCTAGACATCTCTAGTAACAGTCTATTCGCAGTGTTGGATGTTTGACCTTAAATTGTTCATACGGATAACAGTAGAAAGTCCTATCCACATCAACACTGGAAACACAACTGGCCAAAAAAAAAACCACTAGAGATTATCTCTATGTTTTCTCAGATAAGCAGCAACACAGAGAGAGAAACCTTGGGAAAATAATAGCAACTGATAATACTAGCTCTTCAGGAGCTGGCAGCTGCTAATCATCATCACAACAACTAACATAGAGTACTTTATTTAAGGTTTGCAAACTGCTTTACTATTTATTGTCTCATTCTCATTGATCAATGACGGAGGGAGGTCTTATTATTATCTCCATTTTACAGGTGAAACCAAGAGCAATTAAGGGATTTGCCCAGGGTCACACAGCTGATAAGTATCTGAGGCAGGTTTTGAACTCGGGTCTTTCTGACTCCCAGTCCAATGCTCTATCCACTATGCCTAGATGACTACTGGGGTTCCTTCCAACTCTCAAATTCTGATTCTGTGAGTTTGGGAAACAACACTTGGAGATGGAGGGGGGGTGGTGGAAATAAGTATTTACTAAATGCCTATTATGTGCCAGGCACTGTGCTAAGTACTTTTAAAATATCTCATTTGATCCATGAGGCATGATACAGTACTGATACTGGGGGTAGGGGGAGGGGGAGGACATCCGGGTGTAGTCTACCACGTAGTTAGATTTGGGCAAAACACTTCAGAGGTTTCAGAAAGGATCCTATTGACTAAGGGAAAGTCAGCCCAGAAGAGATGGGAAAAACTCAAAAATCACTTGAGAAAAAATATGATTTTTCAGAAGAGAATGATGTGGATGCACAGGCAACTCTCCGACCAGCCACATAACAATAAACAGAAGAGCATGCCACGAGACTAAAGATAGCATCAGGAATGCTAATGCTGGCAAAGGAAGGCAAGGACAACAAAATGAAGTGTTAGCTATACTGGGGGAGAAAGGCTCAGAGAAGGCCCAAGACTTTTGCTCAGGGTGGATGGAATGATGATGACTAACAACAGCAGCTCCATCCTTACTTGCTTCTATTTTCTCAACCAAGGACAATGACCTTTTGCAACCAGAAACAACTGAACAAAAATGACTAAGACAGTGCTGATACCCAAGATAAGTAAGAAGGCATCATGATGAATTCTTACCACCTGGCAGAGATAAACTAAAATCTTGGGCGGTGAACAAACTGGCAGATGTGATGGCTGAGGGCCAACAGTAATATCTGAAAGATCATGTAAAATGAGAGAAGTCACATAAGACTGGAGGCCTCATATATGTGCTCCTGATTTTCAAGAGACCAGAATCTGCAAACTATAGGCCAGCAAGCTGACTCATTCCTGGGAAAATTTCAGAATGGATCATTAAAGAGAGGTGGGCAAGCATCCAGAAAGGGAAGCAGTGATTACAAAAAAATTAGCATGTATTTAATAACAGGTCACATCAAACTAACCTCTTTTTCTTTTTTTTTTTCTTTTGACAGTTATTATAAATGAGTAGATGAAGAATATTATAGGTCAGTGGTTCTCAGATTTTTGGTCTCAAGACCCTTTTATAATCTTAAAAATTATTGAAGCCCCCAAAGAACTTTTGTTTATGTGGGTTATATCTATTAACACATATTGTATTAGAAATAAAAATACCTTTGTATTACTACAAAAAGGTTTGACTCAAGGACCGCCTGAAAACCTCTTGGGGACAGACTCCTAGGGGGTCCCTGGATCACACTTTGAGAACTACTGTTCTATATTTTTTAGCAAAGCTTCTTATCCTATGGTATTCTTTTGACAAAAACTGGAGAAATATAGATTTAGACAATAATATGATTGGAGAGACTCATAAGTGGTTGGGTAGCTGGACTCAAAGAGTAGAGTTGTTAATGTTTCCATGCCAGCAAGGGAGGAGGTGTCCAGGAGGGTACCCTAGGGATCCAGGCTTGGCCCAATGTGTAGATAGCATACTCAACACATTGCAGATGACACTGTTAGCCAGAAGGAACTGTTAATACACTAAATGAAAAGATTTTATGTGCAAAGCACTGTACTAAGTCCTGGGAATACAAATATAAAGGCAAGATAGTCTCTATTTTTTTTTTTAAAGACAATTGGGGTTAAGTGATTTGCCCAGGGTCACTCAGCTAGTAAGTGTAATGCATTTGGTCTGAGGCCAGATTTGAACTCAGGTCCTCCTGACTTCAGGGCCAGTGCTCTATCCACTGCACAACCGAGCTGCCCCTGATAGTCTCTACTCTTAAGAAGCTCACATTCTAAGGGGAGGAGAGAGCAACAAATATAGGTTTCAGCGGCAAGTCAGATGGAAAGATCCCATGGTCCTTATGGCACAGTGGCAAAAGGAAAGGTAATAATTTTCTTTAATTTCTTCTGACAATAAAGCTATATTAATTTCTGACCTTGAACCATTTGCCACTGCCAAGGACTTTGGTGTTGAGAAATTACTTTTCCAGGTCTTCAGGAGCTGTAGCTGTTGAGGAGGCGAGGGCTGCAGCACCTGCAGAAGCAGCTGCCAGGTCGCATCTCCACAAGGCTTGGCTCTGTGGATGATGGCTACCAACAAGGTCCAGTGGTACAAGAGTTGTTTGGGGCTCACCTATTGAGTGACAGCACTTTGTCAACAAGTCATATTGATAGTATCAAAGGTGATAGGGCCCTTGTCCCCTGGAGTTGCTCTCTTTAGTGATGGTTATGGGGGCCAGGATGGCAGTGGGCCCTGCTATTCCCAGAACTTTGGGGATTGCAATCTTGAAGAGTTATCTCCAAGGTCTCAGAGGAGATGGTGGCAGTAGTTTGACTCACCCGACCTGTGCTGCCTCCTGTGGATGACAGGATCCAAAAGGATCTTAACAGGCTAGAACATTTGGCTAATGAAGATAAAATTCAATAGATGTAAAGTGGCAAGTCTCATACTTGGATAGAAAACATTAACTTCACAAGTATAAATTGGAGAGCCTTGGTTCGGCAATAATTGCTCCAAGGGTTTTCGTGGGCTCCAAGTTCAATATGAGGCAGTAGGTGTCATGTCACAGCCACAAAAGTGAATGCAGTCTTGGATTGCACCTAAGAGAGGTCTATCTTCCAGGAATAAGGAGATGTGAGTCCCAGTGTACACTGCCCTCATTAGACCTCATGTGGATTACTGTGTTCAGTTCTAGGGAGATGTGGTTTCAGAAAGACACTGATAAGAGGGAAGTTATCTGGGGAGGGTAATCAGGATGATAAAGGGACTTGAATCTCTGTCATGTGACTAAATGAGAAAGCACTTCTTAAATACTTCCAACGTGTCAAGGTCTGGGGAAACAAACACAAAAGCCAAGACCATTGCTTCTCTCAAAGAGCTTCCATTCTAATAAATTAGGAGGAAGTACATCCATATGTAGGAATGGTAGCCAAATGAGATACTTTGCATTGCAAAATTACACAGATGGTGACTAGAGCCATTGTGGAACAGACTGACACACCTTCTCCAGATGGCAATGACTTGATTTGATTATAGCTCCAGAACTGAAACAGAAGGAGGTGGAAAGAAAAGGTTAAATGTGCTGGAGTAGCATGCCTGCTGGAGAAAAAATGGCCAGAAAGTGAACTGAAATATGGCTGGAGCTCAGGGACCAGGTGTAGAGGCTGAAGGAGACAATCACTGGTCAGGATGGTAGGGCACCAGGGCAGGAGTTCTAGGTACTGAACTCAACTGAACATCATGAAAATGTTAAGTCTCCAGGGCTTGGATTCTGCTCTGGGGGCCATGGTGACTGGTAAAGAAATGACCAAGGAGTAGATGACATTTGGTTGAAGGAGTTGGGCATGGTCAGCCTGGAGAAGAAACGACTTGGTACGTGACTGTTAGCTTAAGGTATCTGGAGGGCCATCATTGAAGGAGGGTTTAGACTTGTTCTCGCTGTTTGGCTCCAGACGACAGACCCAAAGTAGTGGACAGAAGTTGCAAAGAGGAAAACTTACTACCTTGCAGTAATAGCTAGCATTTATACATAGTGCTTTTAAAGTAGGCAAAGTGTGATCTCAAGCTTGATGTCAGGAAAAACTTCCTAACAGATTTGTCCAAAAGTTGACTGTGCCATTTCAAGAGGTTGAGTCCTTCCTCCTCACAGGTCTCCAAGCAGAGGCTGGACTGAATGACCACTCATCAGGTATGTTGTAATACGGTTTCTTTTTGTGTGTAATTTGAACTTAAGTGCCACCGAAGTCTCTTCCTGTGCTCTGGGGACAGCGAGCCAGAGAGAGGGGAAGCATGGCTTCTGACTGAATACCACAGAATTCCCCAAGGTGTAAAACACGTTCCACTTTTGTCCAGTTCATATATATCATACATAAAGATGGACCACTTGATGGAAATGAGGAACTACTCTGTCCCTGTCAATTCCTCCCCTGTAACAACTCTCACTTTCATCTGCTCCTTTCTGTTCCTACTGCCCACAGCTACAGGTCCCCTAGAAGCTGTACCATTGCTACCCTTATTACCAATCACCTGGCTAGTGGAAAAGCCTTCCTGCCTCCACTCTGCCTCCTCCAATCCTGTGGACCTGAGTTTGAATTCAGGCTCCATCTCTTATTTGTGTGACCAAGGCCAAGTCATCTAACCTGAGCCTCAGTTGCCTCAACTTCAAAATGGAAATACTAACACTTACCTGTACGAACTGTCATATAAAGTTATTGTGAAGAAAACACATTGAGGTTTACCAAGTATTCTCTAAATGGCCGTTGGCTGTTGGCTATTACAGATTATAATCTGGTCAGGTCATTCTGCTACTTCAGTAGCTCTCCACTTACTACCTACCAAGTCAAGTTCAAATTCTTTTGCCTAGCATTCAGCATCCTGCATAATCTAGTGCCATCTAATTCCCTGCCACTATTACATGTCAGCACTTTGGTGAATTTCTAGGATACTTACCTAACAGATATTACAGATATCAGTATACCACCCCAACAGACCGTATAAGCCCATGAGGAGAAGGCCAGTTTTACCTAAATTCAAATCTTCCCCAGGGCCTGGCCTCTGCACCAAGATGGTAGAGAATGGTAGAGAATGGTAGAGAAAATGCTTAATGTTTGCTGAATGCAAACAGTCCTTTTCCCACCTGAAATTCTTTCAGCTTGCAAGGATCACATGTGGGTGATGAATGATGGTGGTCTTCACCCACACTCCTTTTAATCTACTCCTCACCATGTTTGAAATGCTGGCAGACTTGGGTCCTTTCCCTGTGGTCCATGGACACTTCAAATGCCCGGTGCATCCAGGATGCGTGCTCATTTATCAACCCTAATCCTTTCACAAAGTGTTAACACAGGGACAAAAGCCTTCCCCACAACTCACCAGCATTTCAAACGGACATCTCAGAAGCCCCAGGACCAAACTAACGAAAGGTGTGAGTTCAGGCTGCAATCTAGAATAGAACATGTTTGCCACTCCCACCCCAAAACAGGAGGTTTGTGCTACACTTACCTCTTTAACTTCTTCCAATGTATGATAATGGAATGTGTCATCTTCCAGGGACTTCAGGAGAGAAAAATGCAGATACTGGCTGGTCTCCATAAACTGCTTTGTCAATGTCAGCTGCTGTTTTAACATGTCATTCAAAGCAAAGGCTGCAGGACTGTAGGCTGTCAGAGCTGTAAAACATTTAAAAAAAAAAGATTTTATGCTGATATGAAGTTATGAAGTTAAAAATGGCACTACTGTCATCTTTCCATTATTCAGAAGTAAGTCACCTCGTTAGTATACTAGAGAGGTAATTCTTTTGCTTGGCTTTTTGGACATAACACTGAAAGGCATTTCCACCCATAAAACAGGAAAGAAACATCAGATCTTGAATCCTGAGTCTTACACAGTCCCCCACCAGCTATTTCCCCCATTTTTAGGGGGCCAATGCCTAAAGCCCCAGTTCCATTTAACAGCTTAATATCAACTGGCTTTTCAAAGGGATATCCTCTTCATAGAAATATCAAGAACAAATATAAAAGCATTTCCCCAGTACTTCAAGGGCATATTTCCCTGTACACCACCTCAATCTAGGGAGGAGAAGGAAAATTAGGCTAAAAACCTAGCCCAGTTCCTACACAGCACCAGTCCCACCAGGTTCACATACAGATAGGGCATGAGACCGTATCTCAGCCACCACCGCTGGGGTCCTGAAGGTCACTCCCTAAAACCACTCTTTATCTCTTAGGACATCAGCATTTATAATGACAGGATGCCAAGGGAGGTTCTCCTCTCTTCATACTTTAGGACGCTGATGCTGCTCTAGCTACAAAACCCGACCTCTGGGATGTTGAGACATCAAGGAAGCCCTCTGGATCTTTCACACTCACGAGGTCTTGGGCTCTACTCCTTTCTCAAGTCACCAAGCTCCCCCAAGAGTACTGAGGCCGAGAGACCATCATGGAAACTGAGAGGATTTTCTGAATGCTTCTGCAACCAAAAAGTCCCCTCCTCTCCTACAAGGAGGCACTATCTTCTGCCCAGCATTCAGCACATAGAGACCTAATCTGAGGTACTCTGAGCATGCACCAGACCCCTGCACTTTGAGGACGAGCCCACATCTGCTATTTTCCCGGGTCAGGTATCCAAGGCAGGACAAAGAATTTTCTAAGACTTGACAAAACAGTTGATTACTCTCCACTGCTGGTGATTCACCTGGACAAAAATGATACTTCCAGAAAGAGCGCTATCAAAGAACAAAGAGTTTTCAGCAAGAAAATGAAGGCCTTAGGGACACAGGTGGTGTTTTCTTCACTGCTGCCCTTTGAAGGTAAGGGATTCCGAAGAGAAAAGCAAACTTGGGAAGGGAACAGCTGGTTAAGAAAAGGATGTTTGAAAATGGAATTTGGATTTCTGGCCCACAGCTTAAAATACCATAGAAATGACCAGATCTTGGCCAGGAATGAAGTTTACCTAACAACGGCTGGGATAAGAACTCACTGAATAGTGTCAAGAGTACTAAAGCTGAGGATGAAAACTAAAGACAACAAAAAGGCTTTGTTTTTTGTTCGCTGCAAACTATATTGAGAAAAAGAGGAGGATCACAAAATGTATGGGACTGCTACTCAGGGTATATGGGTGATAGCAACTAATAAAAGAGAATGAACAGGTGCTTAAGTCATTTTACTAATGTTTTCTCTGCTAAAGAGAATATGCTTTAGATCAAAAGGACAGAACAAACATGGCTAACTTCCTAGTTGATATGTAAGAAAAGAGCTAGTAACACTGCACTCTGCTTGCCCTGGATAGGTTCAAATCACCTGACCCAGATGAATTGCTGAAAGGAACTAACATATAATTGCTGAGCCACTGTTAGTGACCTTGGACAGATTACAGAAAATGGGAGGGAGCACTACAGAACTGGACAAGGACAAGGACATATGTCCTGATTTTAAAAAGGCTGGGAGGGGGGGCAGAGAATTGATGGTCCAAAATATAGTCTAGGAAGCTTGATTCTGATTTCTGGCAAAACTCTGTATTATTAAAAAGATAGTTAGTGGGAAAAAAAGAAACAATAATTACAAAAACAGGTTGTGTCTGCCTAATCTTTTTTTCCAACAAGCTTACCAAACTGGTAGATCAGGAGGACATGGGCATAATTTATTTAGATTTTAGCAAAGGACCTAAGAGTCTGTCATACTTTTATTGTACAAAAGATATATACAAGCCAATCGATTGTACAATGAGGAGGCTATGAAACTGGTTGGATGGCCAGCACAAAAAAATCATTTGGAAAGAGGTCTCCTATAGCATACACTAGGTTTCTATGCTTGGCACTGTGCTGCTTAACATTTTTATCCAAGACTTGGTTAAAAACTTATCAAATCTGCAGGTGACACAAAGCTGGTAATAAGTAAATGGGAAGCACAGCTAACACACTGGATAACAGAGTCAATACTCAAAAAGGTCTTGATGGACTAGAAGACTGAAATGAATAAAATGCTATTGTAATTTGAAGTTTAATAGAAGTTAATGTGAAGTCTTACATGGGCTCAAAAAAATCAACTTCATAAGTAAAATATAGGAGAGGCATGACTAGATAGAAGTTTATGTGAAAGAGATATGGGAGTTTTAAGAAACTGCAAGCTCAACATGAGTCAACAGTGTTATGATGGCCAAATAAATTACCATGATTTTAGGCTGACTTGAGGGGAATAGATACCAAGACAAGAGGGGATGCGGTCATTCCCATCTTCTACCCTGGTCACACCACATCTGGAATGTTGTGTTCACTTCTGGGTGCCGCATTTTAGGAAGGACCTTGAAAAGTTGGAGAGTTTCCAGAGGAGGACAATTAGAATGGTGAAAGGCCTTAGCTTTGTGCACTAAGAGGCTCAACAGAAGGAATTTAAGGATGCTGAGAAAAGAGACATCTTAAGGGAGATGCGATAGCTGTCTTCAGTTATCTGAAGAGCTGTCAGATGGAAGAGGGATGAATCTTGTTCTTTTTGGTACCTGAGGAGAGAACTTGGTACAGTGGCTAGAAGGTGACAAATTTAGGTTTGATGCCAGGAAAAGCTTCCTAACAATGAGAGCTGCCTAGAAGTGGCCTCAGCTGATTTCAAGAGGGATTCAATTGGAGGTCTTTAAGCAAAGGAGAAAGAACCACTTGGGAGTTCTGCTGCAGATGGAATTTTTTTTTAGGTAGGGGTCAGACTAGATATCCACAAGATCCCTTCCAACTCTGAGATTCTGTGAATTTCAAAAACTATATATACATAAAACCTAGCTATTGAAACTGAAGTTTTCATTACAATTACTAATTAACATTTAATAAGCATATTCTTGCAATTACCTAAGCCACTGGAACAACTAAGGTTGAACAGCCAAGAGTCAATGCTACTTTTTATGAAATTATCACACTTTAACACTTCAGAAGATTGATAATGTCACCTTTATGGGTATTTCCTCTTACAAATGCAGATCCCAAACCTTCAGGGAATAAGCCTCTTCATGAGCTGTGGTGGCTCTTAGATTAAGACGTGGAGTCTAGTGCTGCACTCAAAGCCTTTTACCTCTAGAGGGCCAGCCAGACTAAGAATACAAGTTAAGAATCCAAGGCCACTTCTATGCCTTTGTGAGGCAGACTGGAACATCAGTGGGATTTAAAGATATACCACTGGTAATAAAATGTATCAAAGACATTTTTTGGGGTAAGGGCAGGGGGTTGCAAAGAAACAGGCATAGAACTATGGACTGGTGCAAACTTTTTTTTTTTACTATTTTTTTTTAGGCAGTTGGGATTAAGTGACTTGCCCAGGGTCACACAGCTAGTAAGTGTCAAGTGTTTGGTCTGAGGCTGGATTTGAACTCAGGTCCTCCAGACTCCAGGGCCGGTGCTCTATCCACTGCGCTACCTCGCTGCCCCTGGTGCAAACTTTCTAAAGAGGAATCTGGCAACACACAATAAAAATTGCTCGTCTCTGCCAGGTATGGGGAATCTGTGGCCTTCTAGGTCCTTAGGTGCAGCCTTTTGAATGAGTCCAAATTTAACAGAACAAATCATTGTACTAAGGGGATTTGCTCTATGAAGTTTAGATTCAGTCAAAGAGCTGCATTTGAGGACCTAGAGGGGGCCACTCCTGGAACCTATACCCTTTCATCCAGTGATACCACTGAAGAATCTTTACTGTAAAGATATCATTGAGGGGGAGGAGGAGCACAAGCCCAGCTATGTGGCGCAGAGGATAGAGTACCGGTCCTGAAGTCAGGAGAACCTGAGTTCAAATCCAGCCTCAGACATTTAGTAGCTATATGACTCCAGGCAAGTCACTTAACCCAAATGCCTTTTAAAAAAAAAAAAAGGTGAGGGAGGGGGAAGGATTTATCTGTACCCCCCCCAAAAAGGCTCTTTTTATCTATAATACTGAAAACAATTTGTTATGTCTAATGTACTGGGGAAAATCTCATATTATTTTGTTATATGAAAAATAACATTATGGCCCTACCAAGTTATGAGTATGATGGAAAGGAAATATAATATCAAGACATACAAAGTGTTTCAAAATATAGTAAATAAAATAGGAACAATGTAAACAATGACAAGAAGTATGTGCTTTTTGAAAGGACAGATAGAGGAAGATTTAAAAGGTGACAGAGCCAGATGTACTGAGGTTTCTTGTTTGTGTTTTGTTAGAAGGTAGGTTTTTATATAATTTTAAAAGTTTAATTAAAAAAGAAATAGTTCAAGTTTAGGAGTTTTATTTGGAGAATTAATCCCATATTTAGTTAAATTATTTATTAGTATTTGTTTTAAACATTAAGTTTATAATAATAAAAATTATATGAAATATAAATTGAGGGCCTTTACCTTCTATTGCATCAGCACTAATCACATGACTGGCAATAGGTTCAGGATCCAAATAAGCTCTCCCCAGACTTGGGCCAATGGTCGCCACACTCTCTATAGTTTAAAGGACAAAAGGTTAGAGTTCTGACCTATATAAGTTATGGGTTGAAAAATAACAATGTTTTTCACAGTAATACAACAGATACTTGTCACAGCTTAGGTAACCTATCCTCTGTAAGTGCCCTAAAACTATAGGAATAATCAATGTTTCCTTTGTTCTATAAGTCACCAATATCATGACTAGTAAAATACTTTGATATTTCAAGGCCCTGTCTTTTGTGATGACTCCATCTATTGATATAAACTACAATACTTAGATGACTTAGCAGACAGTCTTTTAAGGATGGCTTTAGGGGCAGCTAGGTGGCACAGTGGATAGAGCACCAGCCCAGGAGTCAGGAGGACCTGACTTCAAATCTGGCCTCAGGCACATAACACTCACTAGCTGTGTGACTCTGGGCAAGTCACTTAACCCCAATTGCCTCACTAAAAAAAAAAAAGAATGGCTTGGGCCAAAAAGGTTATACCATGACAACCAGTCTAGTGATAAGGCTTTTCCAAGCATAGGAGGCCAGTCCTTGGATGGCAATGTGGATTCAGTGCTGGAGACGGTGTCAAGAAGACCTGGGTTTGAATCCTAATGAGTTATGTGACCCTGGCCAACTCACTTAAGTTCTGTCTTATTTTCCTCCTCTGTAAAATGAGGGAAGTGGGCCAGATGGACTTCTAAGATCCTTTCTGGCTCTACTCTAAAATTCTAAGTCAGTACTAGACAAGACTTACTGGAGTTCACATGCCTCTCCACAGCCTTTAAGAACCCAGTCACCTTAATTCCACAGTGATGCCCTTGTAGAGGATTTTAATGGAATAATCACAAAATGTTTTAAAAATTAGTTATTACTCTTCTCTTTTTTACCATGTTTATAATTTTTACAACTTCATTTCCTCTTTCAAGTTTTTCTGATTTAACAGTGTCAACCTTTCTTCCATAGCCAGTCTTATCTGCCCATTCCAATAGACAGACCTGAACTACATGTCCTATAGGCATCTCAAACTCACTATGTCCAAAACAAGACTCATTTTCCCCCTGAAAACCACCCTTTTTCCAAACTTACCTTTTCTGTTGAGGACATCATCTTTCCAGTCACCCAGGTTAACAAAATCAGTGGCATTCTTGACTCCTCAATCTCCCTTCAAATATCAATTCAGTTGCCAAATCTTTTTCCATAAGATATCTTACATCTGCTCACACTTTCTCTCCACTAACATGATTATCATCCCAGTTCTGATCCTCTTTGACCTCTCATTTGGAATAGTGGGTAGTGGGTAGCCGGGCCTTGAATCAGGAAGACTCATGTTCCTGAGTTCAAGTTTGGCCTCAGACACTTACTAGCTGTGTGACCCTGGGCAAGTCACTTAACCTTGTTTGCCTCAGTTTCCTTATCTATAAAATAAGCTAAAGAAGGAAATGGCAAACCATTCTAATAGCTTTGCCAAGAAAACCCCAAGTGGGGTCATAAAAAGTGGGACATGACTGGAACAACTCAAAGACATTTGGTCTCCCTGCCTCACGTCTCTCACACTAGATGTGAAAGTGATTTTCCTAAAACACAAATCTGACCACGTCACTACCTTAGTCAATAAACTCCAGTGACTTTCTATTAGCTCTAGGATCAAAAGTGAACGGTTCTGTTGGAGCAGTGGCCTCAAGGCCACTTCCAGTCTTATTACATATTTCAGTATTCCCCTTCACACACTCGGGTCAACAAAACTGTCCTTCCTCTTCCTGACACATGAAATCCCTTCTCCAGACTCCATGCCTTTTCACTGGCTGTCCTCCATGCCTGGAATGCCTTTCCCTCTCCCCTCTCCCTTTTGGAATCCCTAGTTTCCTTCAGGGATTAGCTCAAGCATCACCTTCTCTATATGAAGCCCTAACTGATCCCACCAGCCATGGGTGCCTTTCTCCCAATATTATCTTGTATCTATTTTGTATCTCTCTACATATGTGCATGTTATCTTGCTTGTCAATGTCCCCATGGGTAGGGTCTCTGTATCTCTAGCACTGGCCTGTTCTGGCAAGCCTTTAACAAATGCTTGTGGATTATTTTTCCATCTACATGCCTGTAAGAGTGGCTGTGGTTTTTTATCAGGAAAAAAAAAAAGCCAATGGTATTTGTAATTCTGAATATCTTCTGTACCAAAGTCTTTTAGGGATCTATCTAGTTTTCTTCAAAAATAGCATGTTGAACTCTGCTTTTTTTTTTTTTTAAACCAAAAGTCAAGTAAGCACATTTGTTTCTGCTTCCAAGACACTTGGTGTCAAGAGAGACATGGGTTCTCCTCCTAGCTCTGCCCCTAACTCACTCTGGAACCTTAGGCAAGTCATTTTACCTTCTGGCCCTAAGTTTTCTCATTTGAAAAACACAAAAGATGGAGAAGATCTCTGAGGGCCTTTCCAGTACTAAAGTTGTATGATTCCTAGTTTTTCTTTCTACTTTTGTCATTGGGCATTGCGTATTTATGCTCAGATAAGAAAACTGGCATTCCCAATATTTCATTCAAACAAACTGACATTTTTTGCAGTCAGATTTACTTTTATGATATAATAGAAACTCACATTTACATGATATTTCCGTTAAAATAAAAATTTACATGTATTATTTCATTTTGTACTCACATCAACCCTATGAGATAGAGTGTATAAATACTGTACTGGAGGTTACTTGTTGAATGCGGTTAAGTTACTTATCAAATGAGGCAATATTTGTAAAGCATTTTAGCACAGTGCCTGGCACACAGTGGGCACTATATCAGCGCTTATTCCCTCCCCTTCCTTTCCCTCAGGCTCACTGATCAGAGACTTAGAGCTAAAAAAATCCTTAGAAACCCTCTAATCTAACCCCCTCATTTTACAGTTGAGTAAACTGAGGCCTGCTGAAGGCCTCATAAAGTAGTATGGCAGAAAGTAGTAGATTCCTAACTTGAACCCAGACTTTTTCACCTCTATTTGAAAGTTACCAAGAATATGGTAATCAATTGGAATTCCAGCACTGACTGGCCATATCTACCTTTATATTATAAATTAAAATCAAGCTGAACATGACAGGTAGCAAAATATACATTCCTCTCTCACTCTCCCAAAAATGTCTATTAAGTTATTTACTGCTTATCTAAATGGGAAGGGAGAAGAAAATACAATCTTAAAATATTAGATGTTTTCAGTCCAAAAAGACAAAGGCTTCATGAATGGTAATATGATATAAGGGCAAGATAACTAACCCTAGGACAGAAAATATGGGATCCAGTTTTCTCTCTGATTTCCTTCTCGTTCTTGTGACCCTCAACAGGTCACTTCACTTCCTTAGGCTTCAGTTTCTTCATCTGCAAGATGAAAGGGCTGGACCAGATGACCCCTGAGAGCCCTTCCCACTCCTGACCCATGGTTCTGTGACTGAGGCTTATGAAACTATGATATGTATATCTCATTCACAAACTCACAAAATGAGGTACCAGAATCTGAGGGTCCCAAAGCAATCTGAAGTCTCCAAGTAAATAAAAGCAACTATCACTTTATACACTAGGCAGTAAACTTATGGAACTCATTATCCTGAATTAATTTATTAAGCATTGATTAAGAACTATTGTGTGCTCAGAACTATCAAAGATTCATGAACGAAAGACACAAAGCAGGTTACCAAAGGCATTGAGGGATTATTATGGTACATTCCTAAAATTCTGAGGCAGCTGTCATGGGAAGCAATAGCTCTCATATACATACATATATATATATATATCTCCTATAAAATATACATTAGGGTACATGTTAAGAGTCAGAACACGGGGCTGAGGACATCACTGACATAGGTCAATACCAACACATCTTATAGCTAGACAGAGCCTTAGAGATCATCTGGTCCAGGGGTGGGGAACCCTTGGCCTCAAGGCCACATGTGACCCTCTAGGTCCTCAAGTGTGGCCCTTTGACTAAATCCAAATTTCACAGAATAAATTCTCCCACCAGATTCTGGTCTAATCCCTTTCACTTGATAAATGAGTAAACCAAAGGCCAGAGATGACTTAAGTGACAACCAAAGTCACATAACTAATTGGTAGCAGGACCACGACACTAACCCAGATCTGCTGTTCCAGGTTCAGTCTAATTCCACTGACTGGCACTGTTTTTATGGCTGGCACATAATGGTGAACACATAATTGAAACCAGAACCGACACACGTAGCAGCTTTCGGTTCCTTCGCCTGCCTTAGAACAGCACTTGCGGAGACTTTCACTAGTCGAACCCACACTCACCCTTTGTCCAGCTGTAGGTGAATGCAGGATCGTAAGTCTGAACAGCCACTTCTTTCACTAAGAGTCTCCTTACATTCTCTCTCCACTTCTGAGCAGGCCCTTCTGACTCTGTGGGAAGGTCTCTTTGAGAATATGAAGGGCTCTCAGACAAAGACTCCAGTGTCTTGTCTAATGACTCTGGGGAACAGGCTGTTTGCCCAGATACTGTGGAAGTTGGAGATTTTTCAAAATCTTCAGAATACACTGAGTTTACAGAACTGTCCTGAGATCCAGGAGATGGTGACCTCCTGCTGGAAATACTTTCCTCTCTAGAAAAGGTGACAGGCTCCTCATTCACATCCTCACACAGTTCACTTGCAGTGTGACTTTCCTCTTCAGTAGCAATAGAAGTAATGTTCACACTTGTCTCTGGGTTCATTTCTTTGGCAGTTCTTTCCTGTATACTTTTTACAGCGGACACATTTGTTTGTAATTCTTTGCTTGGTTGTTTTATTTTGTGATCATCTTCCTAAAATAAAAAAAAAGTAACTTGGAGGTAGGAACTAGGAAAGTTATTTCTATTTATTTATTTATTTATTTTTTAAGCAATTGGGGTTAAGTGACTTGCCCAGGGTCACACAGCTAGTAAGTGTCAAGTGTTTGGTCTGAGGCCAGATTTGAATTCAGGTCCTCCTGACTTCAGGGCCAGTGCTTTATCCACTGTGCCACCTAGCTAGCCCTATGAAAGTTATTTCTAAAAGATTAGGATTATAGATTTAGAGCTGAAAGGGAGAACATCTAATTCAACTGCCTCATTTTGTGAAGAAGATACTGAGACCCAAAAAAAGGAAGCAACCTCTCCAGGGTCACGCTGGGAATAGGCAAGTATTATAATTCAAACCTAGGTCCACTAACTCCAAACACCCTGCTTTTTTGACTACATCATGCAGCCTCCCACATCTAATACATACGATATAACATAAGAGGCAGCATGCTGTGGTGGCCAGAGCAACAAGACCAGGGTTCAAGGCCTACCGGACACATACTGGCTGGCCAAATCAACCTCTCCATGCTCTGAGTCAGAGGTGTCAAACACCCGCTAGAGTGCTCCCAGTGCAGCCCAAACTAGACTAAAATGTAGTTGGGAATTTACTTAACAAAATAAATAAAAATACAATTAGAATACAGATAATGTTAATATGTGTTTTTCTAAATCCATATGCAGCCACAGGGATCCTCATGCACCACATAGCAGTCCCCATTTCTATCTGAGTTTGACACCCCTGGTCTAGACTTCTTAAACTGTGGGTCACAAATGGAAAAAGTTTAAGCAGCCCTGGTCTAGATAACTCTAAGACTTATAAGCTGCAGAGAAGGCTAACCTATATTAATAGAGGATGTTTCCACACCCAGGAATTCCCTATAACAAAAAATTCCAAGGTCCAGTCCCTTATCCTTATTTGAAACAGTAACTATTTACAGGAAGTCTTACAAATGTAATACCATATATTAGAATATCTATGAAACTATATTATTACAATTAGAGTCCTTTAAGTGTTGCTTTGCATGTCTTTAGCATGAAACATTTATAGAGCAATTCAGTTATAGGAAGTATTCCTCATTTGCTAAACAATGCTGTCTTATCTTGTTATTACCTAAATGCAAGCCACTACAATTAACAACTCTCCCATATGACTGTTAAAACTTAAAAATCAGCTTCTGTCTTTACTTACTTTTTGTCCGAGTTTTGCTTTCTCACTGACATCATCTGGAACCAAATCATCAAGGGATAAAATATTTATTTTAAAATCTGTCATTGAAAGATGAATTGGTTACAATGTGAAAGCAAAATATAATTTTTAAAACGTAAGGTAAACAATCATTTAAGCATATCATTTTTATAAACATGACAACAGCAAAGTTAAAGGGAGAGGAGAAATCTGGGAGTCAAGAGTCTGTTCTAATCCTCGTGTTCCCAGACTTTCCCAGACTTGGAAAATCAGTCTTCACATCTTCAGGGCCCAGTCCTTCAAGGGCAGAAAAAGGGCTAATGTTCCACGGGAGAAAAAAGTAAGGTTCAACTGAAGCCAGCCCCCTGCAAGAACAACATGAGATGACACTGCCTCTTGGCTCCTCCACAGCTACCTGGATCCTGTTTGTTCTTCGGTATACAAACCAAATCTCACCTCACTGAGAACGTCTTTCCCGACCACCTTATTTTATCCTAAAGCTATCTCTGTCCTGAGACTTCCCAGAGCATTACTGTTTATATAGTTGCTACGACAATTCACCATGCACAGAAATACCACAGATTAAAAAAAATCATCTGGAAAGAAATTCATTTCCATGAGAGGCAGCTCAATGACACAGTGGATAGATTATTGGACTCAAGAGTCAGAAATCTCCAAGTTTAATCCTATCCCAGATACCTATAAGCTGTATTACTCTAGAATCGGGATGACAATAGCACCTATCTTACAGGGTTGTTGTTATGATCTAAGGACAGCTCGTGTATAAAGCACTTTGCAAACCTTAAAGCACTACATTAATGCTGCTATTATTATATTAGCAATAATAATTGAGCAAACATTTTAAAATGTACATTCTTTGTGCAAAGTACAGTGTTACACATTAGGCATACAAAGACAAAAAACAAAGAGCCTTTCCTCCTCAAAAAACATCTATTCTACTGAAAACAAAGCCTTTAACAGTTGGCCTGTAGAGGGAGAGGAGAACAGGCACAAGTTGTGGCAACCTCAGCAAAGTATCACTAGTAAATTCAGAAGACAACGAGGAGGTCAGGGTGCAACCTCAGGTGCAGGCATGCACTGGGGCCCATGTGGTCTTTCCACCTGGAAAAGGGCAGAAAGTCTGGTTCTTGATCCCTATGCTACCTATATAATTTCTACCACTGGTAACAAAGTTTATGACAACCAAATGTGTAGTTGGAATACATCTCCTCCTAAACAGGAATTGCACATCACTGCCTTGTGACACAGTTTCTATTTTATCTTAAACTGCCACTCAAAGGGCTGATTATTATCTAGCTTCTACCTTGTGTCTTCTCCTTCCCCCACCCCAAATCTCCCCACATACAACTAGTGGAACAAGAGTAATAGGAGCCTGGTTCATACTTCTCATATGGTACACCTGGTACACACACCTGACGTAGTACAGGGTTATGGAAGGAATAGATAGATGCTCCACGTGTGACTTGGTTTTTATTGAGGAAAATTTTTTAAGTCACACAGCAAGAAAATAAATGTTTTCAAACATAACCTTTAAGTACCATCTTTCTTACCATTCCCTTCTGTCTTTTTGGCCCTAATACTGAACCCAAGTATGTATTCATATTGACTGAGTTTTTTACTAAATTTAAAATACAGGTGAATTTCTCCTTTGCAAACTCTATTAAATTACTTTTTACTTGGATCTAGCCCTTACCCAATTTCTTTGTTGGGAGTCAGGAACCCTTGAAAGAAGGTTCCCAGGCTTACTTTGAGGGGCACTGTTCTATTAGGCCAAGTGCTACCTTCCTCCAGGAATTACTCTTTGAGGGCAGGGACTGCTCTGTTTTTATCTTTGTATCCCCAGGACCTGTTATAGTATGTTGCACATAGAAGATGTATAATAATTTTTTGTTAAATGGGATACAGAAATACTAGCCTTATGTTTTGAGTAATAATAATTCAGCTTATAATAAATAACATATTAGACTAAACGTTACCATTTAAGCTATCACTGCATGCTTCAGAGAACAACTCATCCAATGATCCAATTTCAGTCTCCTCGGGTGAGAATGCTAGCTTTATGTGTTCCATTTTAGGGGATGTTGGCCTTGAAAAATAATGCATTATCGAAAGTGATGGTGATCTTAAAGTTTTGTTAGCTGAAAAGCCATTCTGTGGGGAAGGAGCTCTTGAAGGGCTATTATGGGAGGTTGTTTCTTGACAGCTTTCCTCAGGCAGGCATAATGTTCGAAAAAGCTTGAGACCAGAAAATTCTTCGTTGGGTGGAGAAAGTGGACCTGGTGGACTCAGAATCTCGTCCTAATTTCAAAGGAACAAAAGTCATGGTAATTAACTTTAGATATTTCACAAAAAAAATGCTGCCATGTTAACATTAAACCATTAAATTAAAGAAAGGCAACTTTTCAATCTCAAATACAAATCTTTTGTTTGAATAAATCAACAAATATGTATCAAGTGCCTACTAAAAGCCAGGCACAGTGCATGGTGTCAAAGACATATGTAACAATTCTTGCCCTCGAGGAGCTTACATCCTATCAATGAACACTGCAGGTACATACACCTCTAAGTATACACCAAACATAAGGTAGTTTGTAAAGAAGAGCCCTGGTAGTTAGCTAAGATTTGAAGGGCCAAAAATGGAAATGAGGAGGGAGTACATTTCAGTCATAGAAATTTGCCAGGCCAAAGCAAACAGAGTGTCATGTATAAGAAAGAAGCTGCCCAGTTGTGGCAAGAGGAGGGACGTATAATGAGGCTGGAAAGGGAGGCTGGGGCCAGGCTGTTAAATGCCAGACAGAGAAGTTCTTATTCAACCCTAGATCACCAGAAGCTTTTAGATCACCCAGAAGAATTGTAAATAAGGGCTTATTAGTTATATGAGTGGAAAAACTGCCTTATTTACACTGGAACCTAGTGCTTTGCATATATCAGGTACATAATAAATGTTTGTAGAATGAGTGAAATACCAGTTTCTCCTATGAAACGTTCTTTTAAAGTAACATAGAGGCAACTTCTTCTGCAAGAAGTTCCTAATAGTATAACTTGGTAAAGGACAAAAAAAAAAAAAATAAAATCCCATTTTAAAATGGAAAGTGAGTAACACCTTACCATAGATAGTGCCTTATATCCATCCTCTTTAAGTTTAGTGTTCATAAGAACAGCATTCTGAGATGTCTCTTTGTCACTGAAAGGCTTCACGAAGTTTCCCAGCAACAATTTCATTTCCTCTTCATCACTATCCGGAGAAACCATCTTTCCAACTGGCTCTTTCTGTTTTGGTGGTTGAGAACTCTTGACATTTCCAGACTCTGCTGTACTGGCTATATTTTCAATGGCTGGACCTTTCTTCTTCAGAAATCGACTCACTCTTTCATTGCTACTAGCAATGGGAACTTCATCCCTGCATTGCCAGGGAATGTCACTTACATTCTTCAGAGAAAGGGTATCAACTCTCTGATTCAAAGAAACGTCATCAGCATTTTTCCCATCTGTATCGATGTCAGACAAATCAACTTGCAGTTTTCGGCTCATTATTTTAGTTTCTATTTGTGCTAATTTCATTAAAGCTGCATTAGCCCTGATCTTGGAAGCGGTAGTCAGTGGTCTACTTAGAGAGGTCTTGCATCCCATCTCCCTTACAGTACTACCCTTGAAGAAAAACTGGTTTTCATCAACATTTTGCTTCCTCTTTAGGAATCTGCTTTGGCTAAATGGTGTCTTAGCAAGGCCTTCACCTTTGAAGACCCTATTCTGAGTTTGTTTTATCCTCATATCTCCTATGGAAACATCACTGGAATCATAAAACAAATCACTAGCTAAGTGGCTGGTGTTTAACAAGCTGGCTTTCCTTGCTGCTGACATCCTAGAAAGGGAGGAAATGGAGAGAAAGAGGCCTTTACTCATTCCTTCTCAGTGCAGTTAAGAGTTCAGAAATTTGAATTCAAATTCTATACTCTAATACCTACCTTTAAGGACAAAGTCTGATAATTTCACCAAGTGTCTGTTTCTTATTTGGCAAAAATCAATCTCTTAACTTGTGGAGACAGGCTACCATAGTAGTCTTGGAGTAAAAAGACCTGAGTTCAAGTTCTGGCTCTGCCACTTACTAGTTGACAGGACTTTGTGCAAGTCACTAAACAATCTGGACCTCAGTTTCTTTACTTATAAAAGGAGGATAATCATATTTGTGCCACTCCACCCCAACACTGTTATGAGTAAAGCTTAGAGTGATACAGAAACATCAGCCACTGCTATCCAACAAATGCTTACTGAGAGCCTACAGAAAGTGGCCCAGATGATTTTTTGGTAAAGGTCCTTGGATTTGAAGTCATAGTTTTTTATTTTTTTATTTTGGGAGTTTTTGAGTACATGAAGTATGGCCTGTGTTTATTTAAGAAATCTTTGAAAAACAATGCCATTGAAAAGGTTCACAAAAGAATCAACATACATTTATGGATTGGAGTCTCAATTGTGCACCCTACTATACTGCTGTGGATAATTTCATCCCTGCATCGAGTCTCTGTTTCTTCCCTGTAAAATATGGATTGGAGATCTCTAAAGCCCCTTCCAACTCTAAGATCCTAGCACAGGGCCCTGCACCTAGCAGGGAATACCACACTGAATGGTACACAAAGAGAAAGAAAATGCACAGCTTGCATTCCACATATTTAAAGCCACTGGAGGAGATGACCACAGTGAAGAAAATAATTCAAAGCACAGTGAGTGAATGAAGAGTACAAACAGCAATTCAAAAATTCCTCTCCTCAGATTTTTTAAGGTCTATGAGTATACCACAGTAAACACAGAATCACAAATCTGAGAGCTGGAAGTAATTTTAAGGTTACTGACTTACTATGATTAGCCAGGAGAAGAAAAAACTATGGAATTCTAGCCTCGGGAAATCAGTGCTTGGCCCTGTGCCATTTAAAATTTTTGTCAATGACTTGGCTACACTAACCAAGTTTGCAGATGACACAAAATTAAAGAGGACAGCTAACTACACTGGAGGGCAAAGTCAGAATCCAAAAAGATCTTGACAGGCAAGAGTATTGGGTTGAATCTAATAAGAAGAAATTCAATAGGGATAAATATAGGGTCTTACATTAGGAGTAAAAAATCAACTTCACAAGTACAAGATGAGAGTCGTGGCTACTGAGATTCTGAAAAAGATCTAGGAGTATTATTAGTGAAATGCAAAGAAGCACAATATGATTCAGAAGAATGATGTGGTGGCCAAAAAAAGCTAATTTATCTGGGGCTACATTAAGACAGGCAGATTTCAAGAGTAAGGAGATAGTGCTCCTTCTGTTCTCTGTCAGTCAGTAAACATTTATTAAGCACCTACTAAGTATCAGACAAAGATACAAAGAAGGCACAAAACAGTCTCTGCCCTCAAAGAGCTTACAGTCTAAAGGGGGAGAAAACATGCAAACAACTATGTACAAACAAGCTACAGATAGGATAAATGGAGATAATCAACAGAGGGAAGGCATTAGAATTGAGGGAGACTGAGAAAGCCTTCTTGTGGAAGGTAGAATTCCAGCTGAGATTTGAAGGAAGCTGAAGGACTACTAAAATGGGAAAAGAGATTCCAGGTTTGGTAGGGGGGTGGAGGGGGGAGAAAGATCCAGTGAAAATGCCCAGAGTTGGGAGATGGAGAGTCTTCTGTGAGGAACAGCAGGGAGGCTACTCCAGATCCTTGGATCACAGTGGGGATTAGGGGGGTAGGTTAAGATCTTAAGGTGTCTCTCCTCTCAGACCTCATCTGGAGTATTATGTTTAATTCTGGGTGCCACAATTTAAGAATGACATTAAGCTGGAGAGTGTCAGGAGGAGGGCAACAAGGATGGTGAAGGGCCTCTAGTCCATGTCGTATATGAGGAAAGGTTGAAGAAACTGAAGATGTTTGACCTGTAGGAGACTGGGTTTGGGGTGGAGAGAGATTGGACGTGACAGTTATCTTGAAGTATCTGAAGGACAACGGTCATGTGGAAAAGGGAATAGACTTGTTGGTTCGATCAAAGAAATTAGGAAAAACAGCAAAGGATTAAAGTTTCAGAGAAGTCAGTATAGGGATTGCTATCAATAAATACTTCTTAAACAATGAGAGTTGTCCTTCCTCCATATGGCAGATCTTCAAGAAAAGGCTGGATGACCATCTGTTGGCTGGTATCATGGGGTGAGGACTGTTCTTCAGTATTGGTTAGACTAGATGGCTTCTGAGGGCCCTTCCAACTCTGAATTTCTTCAATTCATACTTGTATAGAAATGCCCCTTAAAACAGCCCCAACAAAGATTTCAATCCAGTCTTAGACCTACACTGAAAAAACAAAGTACTTTTCTTATAAAATTCCTTTAAAACGGGTAACGCAAATCTCTTTATCCTTATTTTTACATACGGAAATAGTGAGATCCAGAGAGATGAAAGCAGCCTCTGTCCCAGGTCAACTAGCCCCAAATTTTGTGGCACAGAATACAAACAAAGGTCTGGCCTCAGAGTCCAACACTTTTGACTGCCGTTACATCTCTTTTCCACTCCTCCTAAGAATCGTATTTCACTATATTTATTGTTAAGAAGTTCCATCTTCCATTAAGCCTAAACCTGTGTCTCTCAAACTTCCATCCATTTCTTCCTAATTCCCACTGAGTCTTCTCTTTTCCGGGCTAAACATAATATGTCAGTCAACAAATATTTATTAAACCTGTAGTATGTGCTAGGCACAGTGCTAAGAGCTGGGGATACAAAGGAAAACAAAAGATAATTCAATACTTTAAGGTTTGCAAAGCCCTTTATAATACATTATTTCACCCCATGCTCACAACCTAGGAAGCAGGTGCCATCATTATCCCCATTTTACAGATAAGGAAACATGCCAAAACAAATTAAATGACTTGCCCAAGATCACACAAGCTAAGTAAGTGTCTGAGGCCACATTCGAATTCAGATCTTCCTAATTCCAAGTCCTGTGCTCTACCCACCCCGGCACCAGTTCCTTTTACCAAGCATCCCATGGCACCTTCAGAGAGCCTTTCACCACCCTGGCTGCCCGGCTCCGAGTGTTCTTCTGCTTTTATACGGCCTTCTTAGACCCTGGTACGCAGAAATTTACTATGACACAACCACAGCAGAAGACAGCGGTCACTATCGTCTCCTGGTCATTTCATTCATTCATTCATTCATTCATTCATTCATTCAACAAGCATCGATTTCTTCCTGGTCGCTACACCTCTTCTTAACAAGGCCTCAGATACTAGCGCTCTGGGCTGCCACGTCATGCGGTAAATTCATCTCGAGCTTGAAGTCCACTAAGACCCCTAGATCTCGTCTTGCTAACCCTCGTTTCTTCTCTCACCCCACTCCTCACCCTGGGAGCCTAAGGGAGGCTGGAGTCAGAGGTCAGCCTAGAACCGAGCACGAGACCTCCTCCTCCTCCTCCTCCTTTTGCTCCTCCCTTCCCCGAGCGAGCGACCCCGCTTCTCCCTCCCCACCCACAGGCCGCGGGGCTTCTGGCGCTCCTCGACCTCCCTACGTCCGAACGTCAAACCTTCTCCCGCTGTCTCCCCCATTCTAGGCCCCTCCCACCCTTTCCTCCTCGTGCTATACACCGACCTCTTCCTTGGGTTCGCCTCCTTGAAGGCCCAGTCCAATCTGAATCCTCCGTATACCAATCCCCCGGCCCAGGGCCGGAGGGCCCAGTACTCAATAACGGTGTCTCTTGGCAACAGAATCGGACTTCCGGCCTCGCGCCGCTGGGCGGGAGGTGGGGGGGAGGGTCGAGGACAATAAACTACATTTCCCAGCATGCATCACCCCGCGGGCGGCCGGAGCGCCAGGGCTCAACAGCTAGCAAAGCACCATGGGAATTGAAGTTCTTTTTCTTCCCTGTGTCTGGACGCAACGGGTAGCGTCCGCGGAGTTCCCGACAGAGCCAATCAGAGGGCGCCGCGAGACGGAGGGCGGGAAACGAAGAACCACCTTCGAGCGGCCATGGGCTGGTCCGTGTGCCCTGGGCCTCTGTTGGCTCTATGGCTGGTGCGGGTAGCGCTCGCCACCGTATACTTCCAGGAAGAGTTCCTCGATGGAGGTGAATGGGGATGGAGACCTGGGCTCGGCGGGAGAGAAGCCTCCCTTGGGTCTTCCGGACCCCGCCAACGAACGCGCCGAGGCCATGAGAGGGCCTAAGGGAGGCGCCCGGGCCTGTCGGATCCAGGAGGGGCCCACGGCCAGCCCCTGATATATACCGGCCGAATGACCACGGCCAAGCCGCTGCGGTCGCATCTTTGAGCCTCAGGGGCTTCCGTCTCTGTATTTCCAGCACATAGGATCAGGCAGTCGTCAATAAACGTTTAATAAGCACCTACTATGTGCCAGGCACTGTGCTAAGCACTGGGGTTACAAAAAGAGGCAAAAGAGCCCCTTCCCTCGAGGAGCTTACAATCTAATGGGACATAGGAAGTGCTTAATAAATGTCAGGAAACCTGGGGTCAGGTCCCTGCCCAGAGACTTAGAAGATGTGTGACCCTGGGCTAGACACTTCACCCTGCTAGACACCTCAGTTTCATCTTCTGTAAAATGAAGACAATACCTCTAAAAATGTTTTTATGCCCCCACCTGTGATTTCATCCCTCTAGGGGCCTCCTGGCATAGAACAGCCCACCACTAGTACATATCTGTAACTTCTAGAGAGTTCCCCAGGGAACTGAGACATTTCCTGTCTTGATGGCCAGTCAGCCATCTAAGGTGTGGAAGACAGGAGTTGAACTCAGGAGTTTCCTGACTCCAAAACTGGCAGTGTGCCAGCTACTTTGCCTCTCAAATGTTTCTAAAGCTGGTGGGGAAACTGGGTCTAGGAGAGTAGAAGAGGCTTGGCCAGGATTACGTAGGTAAGGTAGGATTATAGGTTGTTAGAACTGGAAAGAACCTTTAGAAAGCATCTGAGCCAACCTAGTTTTACATGAGAGTGGGATAGTTATAGAATGTATACACCTTGAGAATAGGGATTATTTCTCTTTTATATTCACAATGCCTGGCACATAGTGCTAAACACTTATCCTTGTTAGTTGATCAGGTCCCAAATAATATCTTGACAGGCTAGCCCAATGATCTCTTATAAGATGGAATTTAACAGGGATAAATATAAAAATTCTGCCCTTAGATTTTAAAAGAATCAACTAGTACAAAAAGAATCACACTAGTAAATTTTGGCTAGATATCAGTGGTGGTGGGGGGGTGGCAGAATGTAGGTATTTTAGCGTTCTGACCACCACCTCTGGAAAACTGGGTTCGATTCCAGCAGTCACATTTTAGGATGGATATTGACTAGTTGGTACATGGTCAAAGGTCAGGGTGCAGTAAAAAGATGTGGCCAAGTTTTGCTTAAACAAGACTTAGAAGAGTTGTAGTAGTTGTCTTTCAAGTATTTGAAGGGCTATTATGTGAAAGGATTATAGGATCATAGATTTAAACCTGTAAGGAACCTTAGAAGGCATCTAGTTCACCTCCCTCATTTTTTTCATAGGCAAGGAAACAGGCCCAGAGAGGTGATGTGATTTAGTATTACACAGGTACTAAGTGGCAGAGCCAGTACTCAAACCTAGGTCCTCAACTCCCAATTTATCCTTACTTTCATTGTACCAGTTAGCATTGTATCTTTAGAGAAATGGGTAGAAGTTGCAGAAAGATGGATTTCAGCTAGATATAAGGAAAAACTGTGTCAGAGCTGTCTTAGGAGATAAAGGGTTCCCCCTCTAAAGAGATGTTTAAGCTGAGACTGGGTCACCACTTCTTGTAGTTGTAAAGAGTTGTAAAAGAGCTTCCTGTTCAGGTACAATTTAAATAAGATAACTTTTAAAGACTATTCTCTGATCTCAGAAGTGGAGTGGGATCCTAGGTTTGCCCTCCCAAAAATGAATCACTCAGGGTTTCACCCTGAAAATTTGTCGAATAAGTCACCTATGGTTTACCCTTAAAAGGTAGATTATGAGTCATAAATGTTAAATCCTAAGAATTCTTGACCCTTTCACCTTTGAAAAGATTAGTCTCTTCTCAGCTGTAACCTTAATGTCTGACTTGCAATGTTTATTCCTGACTTGCCTTACTCTTTCTTTCTTTCTTTTTTTTTAAACAGAAAGTTGGAGGAATAGATGGATACCTTCCACTAATGACTCCAACTTTGGGCACTTTAGGCTATCATCAGGAAAATTTTATGGTGATATACAGAAAGATAAAGGTTAGTAGTGAACCTTTGATTTAAAATTCCAGCTCTTATTCTGGCTATTTGGTGATTGGGTCCTGTCCACAGTGAGCTGACAGGAATGAGATAGGAGGTCACAAGATAAGGGGAACCCCTGCTTTGTCCACAATCTTTATATAAGCATTTCCTAGATAACAAGAAATTGTGCTGGGGATACAAAGATATAAACAAAGTAACCCCTGACCCCAAGAAGTTTACATTTACTCTCCTTCCTTCCTTTTCTTCATCTGTTGGTGGACCAGTGCAACTATACATTATCCTCCACAATTGAGTCCCTTGCCCCCTTTTCCTGTTGCCAGCTATGACTTGCCCAGCTCCAACCATGAATTACCCTCACAATCTGGTGAGCAGAGCTAGAGAAAACCACAAAACTGTGTTGCCTGGGTTCACTACAAATTTATCTTATGTAATTTCAACTGGACCTCACTGTAGCAAGGCAGTCTTTTATGCCTCCCTAATCCATTTACTAGGTAGTTATGTGATGAAGTGGATAGATTGCCGGACCTGGAATCAGGAAGACTCCTCTTCCTGAGTTTAAATCTGGCCTCAGACACTTATTAACTGTGTGACCCTGGGCAAGTCATTTAACCCTGTTTGCCTGAGTTTCTTCATCTGTAAAATAAGCTGGAGAAGGAAATGGCAAACCACTCCAGTATCTTTGCCAAAAAACTCCAGATGGGGTCACAAATAATAGGACACAACTGAAAGGACTGAGTAACAACAATAGGTGAAGTCACTTTGTATTTATTTTATATAGATCTTGTATTTACTATCTTAAATATGTTGCAGCCTCTCCATAAATGTAAGAAGTTTATGAAGCATCTAGTTCAAGCTGTCAGTTGGAGATGTGTGAATCTGGAGGTCAGGAGAGAGGTTTGGCCTAGATAAAGCAGATCTAAGAATCATCAACATTAGAGGTGATAATTGAAACTATGGGAGCTGATGAGATCACCAGGTGAAACAGTATAGAGGGAGAAGAGAAAAAAGCCCATGGCAGAGCCTTGGGGGAATCCCCATTTTTAACAGGTTTGACATGGGTAAAGAACCAGCAAAGGAGAGAGAGAGAAAGCTGAGTCATGTAGGAAGAGAACCAGGAAAGAGTAAAAACCTAGAGAGAAGACAGTGTTAAGAAGAATAAAATAATAATCAACAGTGTCAAAGGCTGCAGAGAGGTGAAGAAGAATAAGAGCTAAGAAAAGACAATTAGATTTGACAATTAGGATCATTAGTGGGCAGCTAGATGGTGAAGTGGATAGAGTCCTAGAGTCAGAAGGACCCGAGTTCAAATCCAGCCTCAGATATTTACTAGTTGTAGTCTAAGCAAGTCACTAGATCCCAAATTGCCTCCAAAAACAAAAAAGATCATTAGTAACTTGGTAGAGCTGCTTAAGCTGAATGATGAGGTTAGAAGCCAAACTGCAAAAAGTTAATAAGAGAGTGAAAGGAAGTGGAGGCATCTATTGTAAACAGCTTTCTCAAGGAGTTTAGCCACAAAAGGGAGGAAAGATATAGGATGAAAATTAGCAGGGATGGATGAATCAAATCAGGAATTTTTTGAAGATGGAAGAGATGTGGGCATATTTATAGGCAGTAGGGAAGCAGCCAGTAGACAGGGAGCAATTGAAGATGAGTGAGAGAGCAGAGATGATATAGGAAGCACTCTGCTGGAGAATATAGGATGAAATTGAATCACATGTGCATGTAGAAGGCTTGCAAGGAGAAGGGCCATCTCTTCATGTGAAATGGATGAAGGAGGAAACAGTGGCAGAAGGCATCTGACTGACTTCCAGTCTCATATCACCAACTATTTATTGGATATCTCAAACTGTACAAGGCATAGATATTTCAAACTTAGTATTTCCAAAATTGAATTCATCTTTCCACCAGACTCTTCTCTCTTCCTAACTTCCCTATTACTAACAAGTTTTCTCTCACTGATGAGCTGTGTCCCCAAGGAAGGCTACATCTCACAGCTTGGGTTCTAGGGCCTAGAATTCTTTTTTGTTGTTTAGTATTTTATTTTATCCCAATCACATGTAAAAACAATTTTTAACATCTGTCTTTAAAACTTTGAATTCCAAATTCTCTCCCTTCCTTCCTCCCTACCCACCCCATTGACAAGGCAAGCAATTTGATATAGGTTAGTTAATTTGATATAGGTAGTCATACAAAACATTTTCATGTTAGTCATCTTGTGAAAGAAAATATAGACAAAAATCAAGAAAAATAAAGAAAGTTTAAAAAGTAAGCTTCAACCTGTATTCAGACACCATCAATTCTTTCTCTGGGGATGGATGGCATTTTTCATCGTAAGTCCTTCAGAGTTGTCTTGGATCACTGTATTGCTGAGAATAGCTAAGTCATTCACAGCTGATCATCTTACAATATTGCTGTTACTTTGTACACAGTATGTGTCATTTTGTATCAGCTTCTGTAAATCTCTCCAGGTTTTTCTGATACTCCTAGAATTCTTGAGCCTCCCCACCTTTGGAGTAGTAAGGAGTGATTCTCTAATGCCATAGACTTGAGTCTCATTTTTGGTGTCTTGTCTCCATTGTTAATTGCAAGTGGTTAGGAGCCCAGTTTCATTTAGCACATTGACATTACTCAACTTTAATGGTAAATTGTTTTTAAAGACTTAGGACCTCTTTTAACACAATGACCAATCATGCAACACCTGTGGAGAAGGCGCCAGTCATCCTCAGCTGCCAATCCACTGCCACTCAGGACAAGAGTGTCAGCCTATTACCTTATCAATGGGGGGTGGGGGAGGGAGGAAAGGAGAGAATTTGGAACTCAAAGTTTTAAAAACCAATGTTAAAAATTGTTTTTACATATAACTGGGGATAAATAAAACACTAATTAAAAGAAAAAAAAAGTGTTGGCCTAGCTTAACCCTAACCCTGAGGGAGAGACAGGAGAGAGCATGTGTTAGGCAAGTCAAATTACCACCATCTTGACCACCATATGCCCATCTCCCAATGGAGACCAACCCAGGACCCTAAACCTAGGAGCCTCTAGAACAGCAAGGCTTCCAGTCCAGTGCCCTCAGCCACCTTCAAGGGAAGCAATGTGGATATGCTGCCTGGCAGCTGATCCTGCAAATACTACAGTCACAACTACTAAAGACCCAGAAAAGAAAGGTCTTGTCACCAAAAGTCCTTGGCACTATCAGATGGTTCAGCATCAGAAACTGTTAGGATATTATTAGTGACAATGACACTAAAGAAGAGGTATCACCATGTGCTTTGTGGCTGTACCTTAAGGACCATGGGACCTTTCTTTCTGACTTACAGGTAAAACTTTCAACATGTTACGTCCCCAATTAGAATTTGGAGAGCAGGGAATGTCTTACTTTTTCATTTGTATCTTTAGCACTTAGCATGTTACTTTTTACATAATAAGCATGCAATAAATTCTACATTCATGATTCCAGAGTACTCACAATGAAACATTCTACCCACCTCCTGACAGGTGATAGACTCAGAGTGCAGAGTAAGATAGTTTGGGTTTTTTTGGGTTTTTTTTTTTTTGGACCTTGCTAAAGTAGGAATTTGTTTTGCTTCCTTATACATGTTTATAACAAGGGTTTTGTTTTCTTTCTTTTCTCAATGAGATGAGGCTCCTCTTCCAAGCCTGTATTTCTGTTGATATCACTACTATCCTCCCAGTTACTCAGAATAAAAGTTCTGTTTATTTAAGTGCTTTTTATAGCATTAACAGACATTAGATAAAATTTACTGTATAAACGTCCGTGAATATAAAATCCATTCCTTTTGGGAAGTGAGCCTGCCTATTAGTGGTGTGTTTGGATATAAGGCATCTAATGTATTATAGTCATTTAATACATTTTAAAGATGCTTTATTGTAAAATCTGGGGAAGGTAACTTTTTTTTATATTTTATTGATATTCATCACTGACAATATATTGCTGTTGCAGTTGAAATATATGAACTTACACTGATGTTTTTGCTTAAAGGTCTGCAAACCACTGAAAATGCAAAATTTTATGCTATCTCTTCACGATTTAAACCATTTAGCAATAAAGGAAAGACTCTGGTTATTCAGTATACAGTAAAACATGAACAGAAGATGGACTGTGGTGGGGGTTATATTAAGATCTTTCCTTCAGATTTGGATCAGAAGAACTTAAATAGGAAGTCACAGTATTACATTATGTTTGGTGAGTTTAGTGATGCAGTTATTTTAAAAAAACTATATTGAAATTGTGATAATGTAAAAGCAATGATATGTAGTCATGAGTTCAGCTTTTCAAGAACTATCCTAAAAACAGAGTCTTGGAGTCAATCTTTCAGAAATCTTAGCCACAGTTTATCATAATATCTCCTTCTAGAATAATGATAGTACCCTTCTCTGGATTAAAATATTTTAAAAAATAGACATATAGCATTATCATGATTACAAGAATGATTCTTAATTATTAATAACATATTTCTATGGCACTGTTACAACAACCAGCCACGTGAGTAGGTATCTCAAGTGTTGTCATATCCATTTTACAGATGAAGAAACAGGTTTCAAGAAGCTAAATGACCAGCTCATGGTTCTCGTGCTTATAAATTGAAGGGTCTAGATTTGAACCCAGGTTTCCTGATTAAAAGCCCAGCAGTCTCAACTTAACGTTTCTCCCCTTATTTTGAAATGTTTATAAATTCAAGATCATGGCGGAGGGAATGGTGTCATGAATACTTAGGTTTACATTGGTTTTCCCTAAAGCAGTTCTTGGGTGTTGAACTTATTCTTTAAAATAGGGGAGAATTTACATTGAAATAAGATAGGCAGCATGGTGTAAAGGAAAGAACAATAGACTTGAGTCAGAAGATGTGAATTCAAATCCCTGCTCCATCACCTTCTAGCTGTGTAATGTTAACCTCTGTGAGACTTCATTTCATCATCTGTTATTGGAAGTGATAATGCTTGTCCTTCCTACCTCACAAGGGTGTTATATAGACCAAATGAGATAACATATGTACAAGTGCCTTATAAATTATAAAAAACTATGCATATATAAGCTATTAAGTAGAATTATCTACAATGAATGAAAATATGCACTACATATTATTTCTCAGGACCCATAGATGATGCCTCAAGTTCTCTCTAACTGTATCATTATAGTAAAAAAATTAAATGTTTTTTATAAATGTGTAACTGAAACTATCAAACATTTTAGTAGAATTTGTTAGAAATTTAGTACAATTGTAGAATCTTTTTGACATGAATAAAACTTGTTCTTTTAAATGCCAATTTTTAAACTTTTAATATTCCTTATGAAAATACTTCCAATATGTATTATGTAGTTCTCTATCTCCTCAAATAGAATCTACTAAGTAGAACACCTTTTTCTTGATGATTTAGGATCATTATTATTTATTACCCTAGTATAGTAGTGCTCTCACAGAGCTATTGAAATACGGTGGACTATTTATTTGCCTTTATACCAAATGACCCCAGACTACTGAGTTGTTGTATCTGATTTTTATAATCTTCTGAGATCCCCTTCACTTATCAGCTGTCACTTCTAATTGCTAATGGTGTGCCTGTCTCCAGCAGCCCATTTCCCCTTCTAATTTGCTGCACATAATCTGCTGTTATCCGGGAAACTAGATCATTCCTTCTCTTTTTTCCCCAAGGCAAATATGGACAATTACATGTAATATAATATTTAAATGGATTTTGAATGAGTGTTTGAAAAAGTAAAGTTTGTATGGATTTGGCAGCTTACTTTTTGTTCCTTGGTATCCATTTAAGTGGGATATATTTATACACTTATAACTTATAACTTGAATAGTTATTGCTTAATATGTAAACTTCCCTTTGCTTCATATATTTTAGGAGAAATATTTAATGTGTTTAATAATGATAAAATATCTAAGGAAGTTGAGAGTAGATGATTTTTCTTTGTAGGACCTGATATTTGTGGATTTGATATCAAGAAAGTTCATGTTATTTTATTTTACAAGAATCAGTATCATTCAAACAAGAAACCAATCAGGTGTAAGGTAAATGCTCTCATGCAAAAGTTAGTAATATTGAAAAATGTTTCTTTGTTAACATTTGTTTTATATCGTTTCTAAAAGATAGTGTAACTTTTAAAACATGGTACTATGCAAGTGATATGTCCCCACATTAGAACTGGAAAGGACCTTAGAAATCATTTAACTCATCTCCCTTATTTTATAGATTAGAAAACTGAGACCCAGAAAGGGGAAATTTCTTACTCAGAACCATACAAGGTGGCAAAACCAACATTAGAACCCAAGCCCCATGGAGAAAAGCAGCATCCTGTAATGTAATGTACCTTAGAGTTAGGAGAAACTTGAGTTCAAATCCTGATTCTGATTTGTCAAAATCAGAAAAAAAAAAAAAAGAAAAACTAAAACCCCAAGCCGTCTGATTTATTTTTTTCACTACACTATGTTTCTTCCTGTGTATAGAAGAAGATAGAAATTTATTTACTGGAATTTCCAGCTTTTCATTAGCATTTAGCATAATTATAAATGTATCTAAAGTACTAAATCAATTCTTTGAATTAACTGAAGATTAGTGTTTTTCCTTTTATTTTTCTTTACTAGACAAGTATCTATTTCTTCCTTAGGTGAAGCTGCAGGACTACACTATACTTTATACAATAAGAAATACATTAGTATAATAATTATACAACATTCTGAGAGAATGACATGTCCCCTGGTGACTGAAGTTTAAGTTTTTTGGTGCCAAATTACCTTTTTATTTTAACCATAAAAATCTTTCTGAAGCTTACCTCTTTGTTTCCTTAAATAGGATATAATGAATATGTTTCTTGATGGCTAAAGGTCATTGTTGTTGTTCAGTCGTTTCCGATTCTTCATGACCCCATTCGGGGTTTTCTTGGCAGAGATGCTAGAGTGATTTGCCATTTCCTTCCACTAGCTCATTTTACATATGAGAAAATTGAGGCAAACAGGGTGAAGTGACTTGCTCAGGGTCACACAGCCAGTAAGTGTCTGAGGCCAGATTTGAACTCAGGAAATGAGTTTTCCTGATTTCAAGCCCAGTGCTCTACTCATTGTACTATCTGGCTACAGGGCATTACAAACATCAGTTATTGTACTGTAGATAAAAATGGTATGGGACATAAGCCTAAATGAGTACCCTAAAAATAGCCTAGAATTTGCTTTCTTGAAGTCTCTGATGTCTGTTTGCTTTTTGATTATTTGTATCTTTTTAAAATGTGAAGTGCTCCCTTCTAGTTCTTCTCCTACCTCTCTGATTACTCCACTGTCCCTTTTAATGGATCATTACCCATATCTCACTCTCTAACGGAGTGTCTGACAAAGCTCTAACCTCGGTCTTCTTCCTAACAAATGTTCATCCTTGAATACCTGTTCTTTCTTTTAATATCTCCTATGTTAAGAATTTCTTGTTTTAAGGATGTCACAAGGCAATCCATATTTTTTTAGAGAGTTTTTTAGAGAGTTTAATTGTTCTTACAGTCGTGCCAGAATTTGCCTCCTTGTCATCAAGTGGTTCTAGTTCTGCCTTTAGGAGCTATATATAATGAGTCTAATCTTTCTTCCATATCACAGCCCTTCAGTAATGTAAGGGTTATAATAATGTGTTCCCCAATAAGTTTTCTCCAGGCTAAAGGTCTTTAATTTCTTCAAGCACTCCCTCTTAAGATATAATTTTAGTCTTCTCACCATTCTTGTCACCCTCCTCTGAACATGTTCCAGAGCATGCCCCCCCCCCCCAAATGGTTCCTCGATCTGAATACTTCAGACTTAGTCTGACTAGCACATAGTTGTACTGTCATTTCCCTTTCCTGGACAGGATACTTCTGTCAATATTACCAAAGATCTAATTAACATCCAGGACAAGTTTGGCGCCACTCTTTATGTGTATTGAGCTTTCAGTCAAACAAAACCTAGACCTTTTTCACATGTAGTTGATTTTTCCACAAATAAATTATAGTAGTACTCCGTCTTTATCTCTACTGAATTTCATCTTGTTGCTGCATTTTACCTAGCATTCAAACAGCTGAGATGTTTTTGTTTCCTAATTCTATAATAAAAACTTTTGTGCCATCTACATCTTTATCCAATTAACTGATTAAAAAAAAAAGTCAAATAATACAGGGCCTAGGTAAAGCCCTGTGGTAGTCTAATAGAAAGATCTCCTTTCAGGCTATCACTGGCCTATTAATCAGCATTCTTTGAATTGGGTTGTTTAACTAATTATGAATCTATCTAACTGTCAGTAGCCATAATACTGATCATTTCCTGGGCCAAACTGCTGATCCTAGCACAGCAAGATGAGCCTAATGGGCCTGTAGGCACTCAGACATAGCAAGAGTGCAGTGTAATGTTATAGCATAGCTGTTGCTGTTGAGAACTGTTTAGGCAGAGGAGAAACTTCACTTGTCTTGGACAGTGGAAAAGACAGGTACCTGCTGTAACTACCAGAAAAAAAAAGTATGATGAAGATAACTGCTTTCTAACTAATACTTCCTTGGCACATTGAGGCTTTTTTTTTTTTAATACGTCTGTAATTGTGGACTGAGAATATTTTACAAGATCTGGTGCACTGAGGAACCTGACTTTATAGTATCTGATGATTTGTCCCCAATTATGAATATATTAGTCCTGACTCTCTCCTAGTTCAGAGGATTCTGATGTCTTAATGTGCTGTTGGTGTTTGGTTTTAGGTTAATTTTCAGGTTAAGGAGTTTGTAATTTTTCTGGTTTTGTTTTTGTTTATTTTTTAATGTTGTTTTTAGCAGGACTACATGATCATACCTATGCTTTAGGAAGACTTTTGACAGATTATGAAGGCTGGATTGGAAAGAAGAGAAACTAAAGACAGAGAAACCAAAAAGAAAGTTATTACAATAGTCTAATATAGTGATGATGAGGATAAACTAGGCTGGTAGCAATGTGAGTCTAGAGATGGCAGCCAATGTGAGAGACATCCTAGGTAGAATAGATATAGCCTGGAAACTGACTTGAATCTGACTTAAGGGAGATCTAAGTTAGACTGTCGATCAACAAATTTATTAATTAAGTGCTTATTATATACTAGGCATTGTGCTAAGATCTGGGGATACAAAGAAAGGCAAAAACGCAACCCTATCCCGAGGGAACTAGCATTCTAAAGGAGGAGGCAACATGCAAACAATTCTGTATAGATAACTTAGAAACATTGTAAAAGGGAGGTAATCTCAAAAGGTAGGCACTAGTAGTGGAAGGGACCAAGAAGGACCTCTTGAAGAAGGTGTATTTGAGCTGAGCTAAAAGAAACCGGGAAGTGGAGAGGAGGAGAGAGAGTTCAGGTATGGGAGATGGCCCATCAAAACTCCCAGAGTTGTGAGATGGAGTATCTTATGCAGAGGACATCAAGGAGACCAGTGTGACTGGATTGTAGAGTATATGGAGGATAGAAGATATTAGAAGATTGGAAAGGTAGAAAGCCTCTAGTTTTAAAAGGCTTTAAAAGTCAAACAGAAGATTTTACATTTGTTCCTAAAAGTAATAGGAAGCCGGTGAAATGTATTGATTAAAGGAGTAACGTGGTCAGACCTGTACTTGACGAAGATCACTTTAATTTTTTATATTAATTTATTTTGATTTATCAACAATCACTTCTATAGGCTTTTGAGTTTAAAATTTTTCTCCTCTTTTCCCTACCCCCAAGATGGCATGCAATCTAATATAGGCTATACATATAGATTCCTGTTAAACATATTTTCACATCAGTCATATTGTAAAGAAGAATTAGAACCAATGGGAGAAACCATGAGAAAGAAGAAACAAACAAAAAAAGAAAAAAAAAGAGCAAATAATATACTTTAATCTCATTCAGACTCTATAGTTCCTTTTCTGGATGTAGATAGCATTTTCCCATCACGAGTCCTTTGGAGTTGTCTTGGATCCTTGCATTGATAAGAAGAGATGAGTCTATCAAAGTTAGTCATCACACAACATGGCTATTACAGTGTACAACGTTCTCCTGGCTCTGCTCACTTCACTCAGCATCAGTTCATACAAGTCTTTCCAGGTTTTTCTGAAGTCTGTCTGCTCAGCATTTCTTTCTTTCTTTTTTTTTCAGCCAAAGACAGGGTTTATTAGAACATCTGTCATATTGGGCAGACTCTTAAGGAGCCTGAACATTAGTAAGCTATTGGCTAGATTAAAAGAATCTGACCAGTGTCTAGATTTTAAGAATCTGCCGCTCATCATTTTTTACAGCATGATAGTATTCCATTACATTCATATTCCTCAATTGCCATTTCTTAATTGATGGGCATCCCCTTAATTTCCAGTTCTTGGCCACCACAAAAAGAACTGCTACAAATATTTTTGTACATGTAGGTCTTTTTCCCATTTGTATGATCTTTTTGGGATACAGACCTAAAAGTGCTATTGCTGGGTCAAAGGGTATGCACATTTTTATATCCCTTTGGGCATAGTTCCAAATTGCTCTCCAAAATGGTTGGATCATTTCACAACTCCACCAACAATGCATTAGTGTTCCAATTCTCCCACATCTTCTCCAACATTTATCATTTACCTGTTTTGTCATGTTGACCAAGAGGAAGATCACTTTAGCAGCTGAGTGGAGGATGGACTGGAGTACAATTTGACTCTATGCAGGAGGACCAACTGGAAGGCTGTTGCAGTAGTCCAGGCATATGGTGATGATGGTCTGCATCAGGGTGGCAACTTTGTTGAGGAGAAAGAAGGGGAGTTAAATGTGAAAGACAATGCTGAAGTTATGAACGTGGCCTAACGAGAAGAATGACTGTACATTCCCTAGGAAATCTAAAGGAGGGGTGGGTTATAGAAGGTATAGTTGATAAAGTACAAGACTTGGAATCAGAAAGACGTAGATTTTCCATTATACCTACTGCCTCCCTGGACAAGTCATCTAACCTCTCTGGGGCAGTTTCTTTAACTGTAAAATGAGAATAGGAGTAGTATCTACCTCACAGAGTAGTTGTAAGCATCAAATGAGACTGTAAAATGCTTTGTAAACTTTAAGATGATAGGTGAATTCTATTTTAGACATGGTGAGTTTGAGGTACCATTGGTACTGACAGGTGATACTCAGTGTACAATGGGCAGTTAGAGATCCAGAACTGGAGAGATTAAGGTTGTGTGTGTTTGGTGTGTATGTGTGTTTCAATGTAGTCATTTGCATACATATACATACATGGTAGCCATTGGCATAGACATAATATTTGAACCAACAAAATCAGATAAGATCACCCAGAAGTATGAGAGAGAAAAGAAGAGAGCCTAGAACTGAGGCTTATGGGATACCCAAAGTTGGGTAGGAGGAGGCAAACTGAAAGGTAGCAGCCAGATGGCCAGGAGAACTCCAATAAAGCAATGTCCCCATATGTAGAGAGAGGAACGAGCAAATAAATGTTCATTGAACACCCCAGTTGTCAGTACTTCCCTCCTTGCACACTGAATCTGTCCTTTCCTTACTCTTATTTTTGTCCCAAATATAGCTTTGTTGTCTGCCCTTACCATTGCTGACAAGACAACTTTGGCCTTTTTAACACTGTTCTTTGAGGTATGTGCCACTCCTTTGTATTCTTTCTGAGGACATATGTCCCATCTTTGCTATACAAAGGATTCCAAAAGTTTGAGTGCAATTTTAAGTTCTTAAAGCTTAAAACATGTGTGACCCCACTATGTTCCCTTTAAAAATCTGAGCTCAGGGCAGCTCAGTGGTACAGTGGATAGAGCACCAGCCCTGAAGTCAGGAGGATCTGAATTCAAATCCAGCCTCAGACCAAACATTTGACATTTACTAGTTGTGTGACCCTGGGCAAGTCACTTAACCCCAATTGCCTCACCCCCCCCAAAAAAAAATCTGAGTTCATCAGAAAGAAATCCCTGGAGAGGCAGTGAAGTGGTGTGGGAAGAGTGATCAGTTTATCTGGGCTCAGCCATGAGGGGTAAGTCACTTAAATCTTCAAGCTTCATTTTTATCATTTATCAAAAGAGGATATTACTTGTACCTCACTCACCGAGTTGTTAGGAGGATCAAATGAGATAAAGGTTTCAAGTGCTTTGCAAACCCTAGAGATCTCTATACATATTAGCTATTATTATAATTGTTATCATCTATTCAAATGTATCTGTGGTCTTATTGATGTGGAAATTCCTTCAGTGGTCCAGATCACAGCACTACCCCTCATCTGCAGCTCTTGTCCATGTCCCACCACAGACTCACCACAGGGGGCCACCCAACATTTTTTGGGCCTTCCTCACCTTCTCCTGTCACAGAAAGTATACTGGTGGAGCACAAGGATGTTCACTGGTGAGCCTAAGCTCTTAACCAGCCATCTTCTTTTTGGATCATACATTTCTTCTATGGCATACATCCTTTTGATTTTGCTGCTTTGTTCCATATTTATTTTGTGTTACAACCTGCTCACATGCACCGTTGTACCCTTCCATCATCCTCTGGGTGATAATAATTTTTGACTCTTGGGAACTTGTAGTGTTCTACTTAGAACCATATAACAACAGCACCACTGGGCTGCTGGTATTTTTTTAACTAGGCCTTTATTTCAAGTAGAAGTATGGTGGCTTTAAAAGAGTTTTAACTTTTCCTTTTACCTTTTCCTTTACTTTCTGGAGTCAGAAAAATCTGAATTCAATTCTGCCTTTAGACATTTAATAGCTATATGATCCTGGGCAAGTAATATAGCAACATTTCTCATTTGATCTTCACAACAATACTATGATTAGCATATCATATTAGCATTATTATTCTCATTTTACAATTGAGAAAACTGAAGATCAATAAAACTATGATTTGCCCAAGGCCATACTGCTAATAAGTGTCAAAAGTTGGATTTCAGCCATATCCTTCCGGACTTCCAAGTCAGGCTCCTTACACTAAACCATATTGCCTGTTTATTGTACTGAAGGTTAAAAAAGATGTTTTTAACCAGTTTTTAAAAGTATTGCTCATCCAAGCTTGTATTCTACAAATATCTGATAAATATAGCGAATATTTATATATTACTTTAAGGTTTGCAAAGCACTTTACAAATACTCTCATTTGATCTCATAACAGCCTTGGAGGTAGGTGCTATTATTATCCCTATTTCACAGATGAGGAAATTGAGGCAGATGGAGGTTGTTATATAATAATATTTTCTAATTGCTAACATTTTATAGGTGTCTATACTATTTATATACATGAGAATGGCCCACTTGTCTTCATTCTGCTTAAAACCTATACTAGTTGATTTTCAAGACCCTGGTAGAGTAGACTTCAACAGAATTCTTCAGAAGAGTCAGGTCTCATCAATATTGTAAATCTGTTCAGAAAGTATCACTCAGAGATGAATATGCTATTTAAAAAGCCCACAAAATTCTATAGTTTCATGGTTTGGTGTATATGCATCATAACCTTCAAGTGCTATTTCTCACTTTGAAACACCAAAACCATTCATTAAGAAATGCACATAGCATTTGCTCATAAAAACCTCTTGCCTTTTAAATTTTTATTAGGCCGGTGGTAGTATCTTGGTTTTGTGTTGTTTTTTCTCCCTAGAGAAAATATTGAATCTGTATTATAGGATGATTTATAGTACTCTTCTACTATTTACAGACAACTTGTACACTTTACGATACGGTTCCACTAAGCTTCTGAATTATGCCATCAGTGTACCTTCATCATGGCACTACTTGAGTCTAACCACATATCTTTTAAGGATGTTGAAGTAAATAGGACTTGGCTTACCATTCTCTAAATGTCACCACCCTCCTCCCTTTCATACATATATCCTGTGCCTAGGGTTTTGTTTGTGTGAAATTGTGATCCCTGTAGAGATTAGTGAGAGGTAAACAACTCTGCCATCCAAAGTTATGACAACATTCCAAATTCTGGGTCTCTCTTCTGCTCTGGCTTCTGCTTGTTACCCCCGGTACCATTTCTGACTGCCACTGCTGCTTATCGGGCTTCCTAGTCTCTTTGCTCTTCCTTGTTTTCTTGTCTCTTCTTATCTGGTTTCCTGTCATTTCTCCTGTGCCTCTTGCATTTCTAGAGAAGAACTTGGCTTTTATAGTTTGACCTTGGGCAAGTTATATCACCCTTCTGAGCCTCAGATTGCTTATTTATAAAAAGAGAGAGTTGGTTTAAATGATCTACTGTCTGTTCCAATTCTTACATTCCAGAGCTATATAATTTAGAAGTTTTGCTATTTTTTAGACTTATGACGTGTTATTTTAATTGTACACTGTGTTAATTCTTTGAGAATCGGTTCAATTCAATGAGCCTGTATAATGTTTTGTGCCCTGAGTGATTTTTCCAACAATAAGATCATCTCACTTGAGCTATAACTATGTGATTTTTGACAAAGAGAAAGAACATATTTAAAAGTAGATTTCTTTAAGTATATACAACATAGCAAATTATGCTTAGTTGCTTTCTAAATATAACAATAACTTAAGAAGGACAAGTATCCTTCAGTTTACATAGCATTACAGAAAACATCTGTATTCATTTTATAAATGGGAATCATAAATGTATTGAATGGGAGTTTGCTATTTAAAGGAAACCTATCTATATAATTAAAGACCCTGCTATAAAGTAAATAATTACTCATCTTTTATGTAAATTTAGATGTTCATGTTAGGTTCTTACAGTTAAGTAAACTTATAGTCCTAAAATTAATCTTAAAATTGTTACCAGTGAAGGAATTTTTAAATACATATTTTGGCTGGAAGAGAAGCATGAATAAGTGTTTCATTGTCTTTTTTTTCTCTCTAAAATTTTCAGGTTGATGGCTTTACACATTTATACACTCTGACATTAAGACCAGATCTAACTTATGAAGTGAAAATTGATACTGACATAATTGAATCAGGCAATATAGAAGAGGATTGGGATTTAGGAGGAGTTAGAAAAATGGAGAAATCTGCATTGAAGATGCCTAAGAATTGGGATAAATTGTCTCAGAACGATAAGCCCAGTGATGTTCCTTCTCAGGTTTATTTTTCTCTGAACGGTTGTAGAATTTATGAAAATGTAAAACATAGTTTGCAAATAACTGGTTAACACATCAGTACTCCGTTGAAAATGCCCAATTTTCTTTTCAAAAATATCAAGCGCTTATATATTGGTCATGTATCTTGGAGAATTCACTGTACTGTGGAAAGGATCTATAACATTTAAAGTTTAGGTGCTGGATTTTTTTCACTACTGTAAATGTGGTTTACATTTTTTTTTTGCATCTCTGACATATAAAAATTTAATTTATTGTTTTTTTTTTACTTTGAATGTGAAGTATTTTTTGAGCTATACTTACTCTGCTTCTGCTAAAGCCTTCCCAGTGTTTTATCATGGAATCAAAGTGATCCCAAGTTTTTAAAGGCTTTGCTAATGGAGTGATGTATTTATCTGTGTATAAACCCGTCTCTGATGGGTTCTGCTGAGCTGGAAAGACTTCAAGTAGAGACTTGAACATAGATATGACAACCAGTCTAGCCAAGGTTGGAGAGGCTTGTTACTAGAATGCTAGCTACCACATATTAGAATTTTTTTTTGTCCAAAACAATTTATGAACCACCTACTAACATGTGGAGGCATTGCAATCTGCATTGGAGAAGAAGTATCCACACGAATGGAATTATGAATTTTTTGGGAATATTGGAATATATTATGTACTAAGCAAGAATCAAGTGAAACAAAAACAGTTATATAATATAAGCTAGTCAGTGATAGCATTTCTGAACAAGAAAGCTGATTTGGACTGCCCTATATAGAGAGAGACAAAGTTTACAAGGTTGATGAATTCTTTTTAATTTTTCTTTTATTGGATAGTGACATGAGTTACCAGAGGCAAAAAAAAAAAAAAAGTCATATGGTGGCTAACTTTTTGATAATAGCTATCTTCTCACTGGTCTTCAAATGACAGTCACATAAGTCATCACAGGAAGGTTATGCAGGAAGGTTAATAAGCTCTGCCAGAATTTGTATTCTGTTGGCATTTGAGAACCCGAGATATTCAATTCCATAATCATTTATGAAATGCCTACCGTGTTTCTTGATGTTGAGACAAAAACAAAGCTATCCCAAAGGAGTTTACATTCCACTGGAGGAGGAGAGAAAAGGAACATATACACAGATAAATACATGAAAAATATGTACAAAAGTAAATTCAATTTTTAGGATGAGGGCAGGGAAAGCAATAGTAACCTGGGAGAAGTAGGAAAGGAAGGCTTGGTAGAAAAAGTGGTCCTTGAGTTGAACCTTGAACACAATTAAACATTCCAAGAGGTAGGGAGCTACCTGTACAAGAGCATGGAGATGGTTTAAAAGTTGGTTGCTGCTGTCAGGGTATGTGTATATATTCACTTCATGTAATAGATAAAATGCAATATAATAACTTTAACAAAACAACAAAAGCATCCAGTTTTCTCATCATTGCTATTCTCATGATTATTTTTTACATAGTCCTAATCATTATATATAGAAGATTGTTCTCACTTGGCTTCCTTCATTCTTCATTACTTCAAAGCAATTCAACAAACATTTATTAAACACCTATATATGCCAAGCATTGTCCTAGGCCCTGGAGATAGAAAGCAAAAATGAAACTGTGTTTCCCTTCCTTCAGGGAGCTTACATTCTATTAGAAGGACCCAACAGAAACATATGTAAATAAATACAAAATATAGGGAGAGTAAATCCAGAATAATTATAGGGAGAGGGAGGACACAAACAACTTGGTGGAGTGGGGGTGGGGCATGGAGATCAGGAAAGGCTTCATATACGACAGAGCACCTGAGCCATGTCTTAAAGGGGAGCTAGGATTTCCAAGAGGTGAAGATAAAAAGGGAGAGCATTCTGGGGGCAGTGAATAGCTTGAACAAAGTGACAGGAAATGAAATATTGTGTACAGGGGGAAGACAGGCTAGTTTGGCTGGCAAGTATAGTGGGTGAACAGGAACAATGTCAAATCAGGCTAGAAAGACAGGTTGGAGCCAGATTGTGAAAGACTATAAATACCAGACTGAGGAATTGTATTTTATTCCACGGCCTGTAGAAATCCACAGAAACTTAAGCAATGGAGTGACATGGTCAGACTAGTGCTTTAGGAATATCAATTTGGCAACTATATGAAAGATAGATTGGAAAGCGCAGAAACTTGAGATGAGGAAACCAATTAGGAAAGTCATCACCATAACACAATGAAGTATCAGAATACAAAAAGGCATCAGAAGTGATGTTCTTTACACAAGTATGTATATGTGTGTGTGTGTGTGTGTGTATATACACACACGTATATTTAGCTCTTTTGTATGTGTGTGTATGTGTATATATATATTATATATATATATATATATATATACATATACACACACATATATATATATACACTAGCTAAACTTTCTCCACATTCTTAATTCTGAGAGAATTCCCCATTCCCACTTTGTGGCCCTTGACTCGAGGCATAGAGGTCGCTCCACCACTGCTCCCAGCCTGCATTCCCTTGAACCATTGGCAGGCCTAATTACTTAAAGCACCAGTGGGAGGTGAGAGTGGGGATGGGGGCGGGGGTGACTAACGTTTCAGCCCAGCCAGTTTCATTGCTCCTTCTAATTCAATTATGTTGTAATGAGATAGCAGGGTATTAACATCTTGTGAATGTATCAAAGTCTCATCATCTATGAGTACATCAACTAAGCTTGGAGGAGGGATGGAACCAAGTCTCTCTCCATTACACTATACACATACATATACATATATAGGACATGTAAGCAGGGATTGCTTCACTTTTGTCTTTATATTCCCAACACCAAGCACAGTTTCTGGCACATGGTAGGCATTCAATAAATGTTTGGTGTTTGCTAGATTGGTCATTAAATACTTTAAAGTATTTGCTAATATGGTTAGAGAAAAGGACACAGACATGCATACCCATGTATCTGACTAGGACTTCTTAGCAGGTAAGGGAATCCAAAGTGCTTGAGTGAGAAAATAATTCAATAAGCATTTATTTAAATGCTTACTATGGACAAAACAGTATGTTAGGTGCTGGGGATACAAAGTCAGAAATGAAGCAGTCCCTACCTTCAAGGAACTTACAATATGCTGATTAGATATAACAGGTATACAGGTAAGTAATTTAAGGCAGGAGAGAACACTAAAAGCAGCTGAAGGCTGCTCACAGAGGAGGAGCATCTGAAGCTAGCCTTGAAAGATGATAAAGAACCTGAGAGGTAAAGATGAGGAGGGAGGGAATGCTTCCAAGCACAATGGGGTGACCTTTGTGAATGCACAGAGGCAAAAGATGAAAAATTTAAGACAAAGAATAGCTCTCAGTCCAATTTGACTTAGACATAATGTGTAAAGGAGAATAATGTATGGTAAGGTTGGAAAGGTAGGTTGGAACCAGATCATGGAGATCTTTAAATACCAACTCAAGGAGTTAGTAATTTATCCTCCAAGCAGTAATGAACCACCCCAGTTTTGTATACAGAGCAGAGACATGGTTAGACCTGTGTCCTAGGAAGATTGTTTTAGCAGCTGGAGAGGGAGGAAGGTTGGGAGCAGGGAGAATCTTATAAGAATGGAATCCTGACTCTACTCCCCTAAACTGGGAAGATACATGAGAATCCCTAGTGGAATGTAAATGTAAATGTAAATGTAAATGTATACTAATTCTTTTTCACAGGACTGGGATAAACACTTTTTGGATGCCAGTGCTAACAAGCCTAGCGACTGGAATAGTGAGTTGGATGGAGAATGGCAGCCATCATTGATCCAGAAACCTAAATATAAAGTATCTATCATTTTCTTCAAGAATTATGTTGTACCATGATGGGGCTATAACCATGAGGGGGTTGGCAAGAACAGGTTGGTGTAGTAGGAAGAACATTACATTTGGAATCAGAAACCCTCGGGTTTAATTCTAGATTTTTTAAAAACTATAATCCCTGTGTGACCTTGGAAAAGTCACCCTGGAGCCTGTTTTGTTATCTGTAAAATGAGGAGTTAGACGAAATGATTTCTAAAGTCCCCTCCAGCTCTAAGTCCTATAATCATTAGGCCATATTTTGACTACTTTTTTGTGGTTTATTGCAGGATGGATTGAAATCAGAGAATATGGATAATTCAGATTATAAAGATGTTTGGCTTCATCAGAAGATTGAAAATCCAGGATACTTGCAAGATTTTGAACTCTCAGAATATGAGAATATTGGTGTTATTGGACTGGAAGTTTGGCAGGTCACTTGAGTTTAATTCACTTTAACTAGAAACTAAGAGATTTGACACTCCCCTCCTGAATTGACATCAGACTAGGTATATTTAGTAGGTTTATTAAAATCATCACAGCATTGGGGAATAATGCTGATAGTAAATATTTAAGAAGACCTGATAAAGTATCACAGTGTAAGTTTAAATAACTGTTCTTATTTTATTCCCTTGAGTAGGCTTCACCTTTTGTTGTCTTTAGCTAAATTAACTGAATGTTATATAGACAAATTCAACTTCTCAAAGATGAAGTTATGTGTGTTTTGGTATTAAAGAGTTCTTTTCATCCTGTGTACACTATAATGTCATTGTAATACTACTGACTGTTGAAATGCTCTCAGTAAAGGAAGTCTTTCTTGAATTCTTTCCAAGAGAATTTGATCATTAAATCACACAAAGGATCTTATTGTCTTATTGGCCTGGACCTGAAGGGCTATGTCAATATTAGGGCTCAGTGGACTATAATTTATATCTTTATAGAAAAGATAAAATAAAACATTTCCCGCATAGAATTAAATTTGCTTTTGGATGTTAATTATTTGTAAGTAATTTTGGCCAAGGCATTATCTCAAAGGAGAAAGAATATATTCCCTGTAGATGGCTAAATAGTGTCATGGAAACAATGAACATGAGGTTGGATGGTCTTTGGGAGATAGTGGAGTAGGGAAGTTTCTGGCATTCTATGGTCCATAGGATCATGAAGAATTGGATACAACTGAACAACAACAACTTTCACATAGTCTAAATAATTCACACAGCATTAAATGCATCCTATTTTAAGTGAACTTCCATGAGCCAAACTCTATGTAACTATAGTGACCAAGCTAGAAGAGTTGACCCAGAGAAAAGTTGAAAAAATACAACTCCTTACTTCATTGCATAGGTGGGGTACTAGGGATTGTAGAATGTTACATAATACTGTCATATATATATATATATATACATATATATATATGTGTGTGTGTATATATATATATATATTCTACGTGTTGATTAGTTTTGCTGTGTTTTTCTTTCTTACTCAATTGCTTTTTTCTTCCTCTTATAATCTTTGTCATAAAGGATGGTTCAGTGGGTAAGAGGAGGTAAGATATTCAGAACAAATGGTAAATAGAAACAAGAAGTATCAACAAAAATAAGATAATTTTTTAAAAGAGAGCTTCTGTGGTATACATATATGTATATATATATGTACCATACATATAATGCATATACATATTATATAAATAAATATACAAAACCATGGATGTGAAATGACTATTACACATATAGAGACTTTTCTTTTGATCTGGTTGTTACACAGATTAAGGAATTTATATTTTCTGCAAGAAACAGGATACATAGAAATGTAATAGAAGACTTCTCATACACAGAAGTCAAATGGAAGTGTGATTTATTTTCTTCTTGGTTTTAGCGCAATTATGTTTTGAAAAGGGTATAAAGTAATAGAACTGTTTGGATTCTGAGGCTAAGGTCGGAGTCAAGTAATATTTTTAAAATTTATGATATTCTAAATACAATACACTGGAGTTACCTAAAGCTTCTATAAACTTGTTTAACCATGCTTTCTGGAGTAGTAATCACTAAAATGGTGCTGGGGAAAACAGAGTAGGAATTTTGAGGTAAATTCTTATATGCTTAAAATACAACATTCCATTTTCCAAGTTGAAGGATCTAAGAATTCATCTCCCTTTATCAACATAGATCACAACTCCTCTACATCTTTTCTTTATGTACATAAGTGTCAGAAACATTCCTCTGGTTCTTGCTAGTTGTGAAAATTAGGGTTAGTCACTTAACCTCTGGGACTCAGTTTCCTTTTTTTATAGCGCAAGGGCTGGCCCCACTTGTAAACTTATTGGAGTACTGTAGGATGGGCAGATGGGGATGGGCTGCAATCTGCAACATTTGAGGGAATATTCAACTCATTACAGTACAGGTACATTTGAGAATTTGAATAAGAAGAAAAAGAAAATAAGCTATGTGATCTCTAAGGACCCTTCCAGCTCTTAATCCTAATAATTTTATGAAATGTTTTTTAAAGCATTATATAACAAACATTAATTGGTTTACCTTTCGCAACTAGGTAAGATCTGGAACTATCTTTGATAACTTTTTGATCACTGATGATGAAAATTATGCTGCAGAGTTTGGAATGAAAACCTGGGGAAGGACAAAGGTAAATAAAATTCCTATTTCTTTAAATACATAGCAGATGGTAAATGCTGTGCCTTTTGTGTGCATATTTCCTTTTTTATTTAAATGTCCTTATTATGAATTTAATTATAACTTTTATTATGTAATGTGAGAGCATCAGGCTAAAATCTAATAAAAACAAAATTGATTAGGAATAAATGCAAAGTCTTAAATGGGTTAAAAATAAATTTCAGAAGTACAAGATGGGGGCAGCTAGGTGGCGCAGTGGGTAGAGCACTGGCCCTGAAGTCAGGAAGACCTGAGTTCAAATCTGGCTTCTGACCAAAACACTTGACACTTACTAGCTGTGTGACCCTGGGCAAGTCACTTAACCCCAATTGTCTAAAAAAAGAAAAAAAAAGAAGTAAAAGATGAAAGTGGCATGACTAGACAGCCATTTGTCTGAAAAAGATCTGAGGATTTTAAGAGACTGTAAACACAATGTGGATATGATGTGGCAAACAAAAGATTAATGTGACCTTGGGCTATATTAAGAAAGGTGTAAATTCCAGGAAGAAGGAAGTGACATTGTACTTTGCTGTAGTTAGTCCACATCTGGAGTATTATGCGTAGTCATGGGGCACTACCACTAAGGAAGGACACTGATAAGCTAAAGAGCATCTCAGTGTCTCCATTGCTCAGTGAACTGCAGTGCTTTGTATTTCACTGAAAAAATTGAGGCTATTCACAGAGACTGTTCTCCCTTCTACTTCATCTCACATCACTCAGATGCATTTTGCCCCTCTCTCCTCTTCTACTCTTGTCTCACATGAGGCGGCCCTTCTCCTTGCCAAGACAAACCCTTCTACATGCTTCTACAAGCGATCCCATTCCATCCTATCTTCTCTAGCAGATTGCCCCCTCTCTCAGCCCTGTTCTCTCACTAATCTTCAATCACTTCCTATTGATTTTCTGCTTCCCTGCTGCCTACAACCATGTTCATGTCTCTCTGTCTTTCAAAAAACCCTCAGCCAGTCCATCTGTCTCCACTAGCTATTGTCCTATATCTCTCTCCTCCCTTTTGTGACTAAACTCTGTAAGAAGGGTGTCTGCAATAGGAGCCTTCACGTCATTTCCTCTCACCCTCTTTTTAACTCTGACGTCTGGCTTCTGACTTCATCATTCAGCTGAAACTGCTTTCTCTCAAATTAATAATGGTCTTAATTGTCAAATGTAATGGCCTTGTCCCAATCTTAGTCCTTCTTGACCTCTCTGCAGACTTTGGCCCTGTTGATCACCTTTTTCTCCTTGATAGTCTCCTCTCTAGGTTTTTGGGACACTTTCTTCTGTTCTCCTTTGTATCTGGGCTCCTGCTCTATCTCTTTTGATTGATTTTTCATCCAATTCATGCTCACTAACAGTGGGAAAGGGTGTCCCACAGGGCTCTATCCTGGGCCCTCTTCTTTTGTTCATCTGAACTATTTCACTTGGTGACCTTATTTGCTCCCAGAGTTTCATATATCATCTCTATGCAGATGATTCTTTAATCTGTTTTTCCAGCCCAAATCTTTCTCACAACCACCAATCCTGCATCTTCAACTGCCTATTAGATACCTTGAACTGAATATTTGATAAACATCTTAAACTCAACATGTCCAAAACTGAATTCATCCTCTTTTCCCCAAACCAAGAGTAGGGAACCATGTGGCCCTCTGGGTCCTCAAGTGTGGCCCTTTGACTCAATCCAAACTCCATAGAACAAATCCCCTTAATAGAAGGATTTGTTCTGTAAAACCTGGCCTCAGTCAAAAGGCCATACTCAAGGACCTAGAAGGCCACAGGTTCCCCACCCCTGCAAACCCTTCCCACCTCTTAACTTCCCTATTACTGTTGAGAATACCACCACCCTCCTAGTCATCTAGGCCTGCAACCTAGGATTCAACCTCAACTCCTCACTCTCTTTTACCCTTATATCCAATCAGTTGTCAAGTAGTGTTATTTCTACCTTTGTAATATCTCTTGTATATGTCCCCATCTCTCCTCTGACACTGCCACCACCCTGCTGCAGGCCCTCATTATCTCACACTTGGACCATCACAGGAGCATGCTGGTTGGTCTGCCTGCTTCAACTTTCTCCCCACTCCAATCCATTCTTCAATCAGCTATCAAATTGATCTTTCTGAAATGTAGGTCTGACCATATCACCTTTGTATCCAGTAAATTCCAGTGGTTCCTTATACCTCCAAGATCAAATATAAAATCCTCTTTTTGATTTTTAAAGCTCTTCATAACCAGACTCCTTCCTACTTCATCAGTCTTTCTCCCAACTAGGTGGTGCAATGAATAGACCACTGGGCCTAGAGTCAGGAAGACCTGAGTTTAAAGCTGTCCTCAGACACTTACTATCTATGTGACCCTAGGCAAGTCACTTAACCCCAATTTACTTTAGTTTCCTCATCTGTAAAATGAGGATGATAATAATAACCTACCTCACAGGGTTGTTATGAAGATCAAATGAGATAATAATTGTAAAGCACTTTGCATAGTAGGTGCTAGATAACTGTTAGCTATTGTTACTATTATTATTATTAGCTAACTATACTCTACAATCCAGTGATACTGGTCTTCTTGCTATTCCTTACACATGGTTTCACTGGTTATACCTTCATGCCTGGAACTCTCTCTCCATCCTCATCTTTGCCCCTTAGCTTCCCTGGCTTCCTTCAAATCTCAGCTGAAGTCCCACCTTCTACTAAAAGCCTTTTCCAGTTCTCCTTAATTTTAGTGTTTCACTCTGTGGCTCCTTGCTTCCTTTAGTGACCACCCTAAATTTATCCTATACATAGTTGTCTGCATGTTGTCTACACCATTAGACTGTGAGCTCCTTGAGGACACTGGTTTTTGGTTTTTTTTTTCTTTATATCTCCAGTGCTTAGCATAATGCCTCGAACATAGTAGGCACTTAGTAAATGGTTGTTGACTGACTGACAGTAACTACACATTGCCTCTAGAATCAAGGCCATAATCTTGTTTGGCATTTAAAGCCCTTCACAACTTGGATCCAACCTACCTTTCCAGGCTTATTGTATACTGTATTGTATACTATATACAAAGCACTTTACAAATATTATCTCATTTTGCCCTCATAATAACCCTGGGAGGTCAGTGATAGTATTTCCATTTTACTTATAAGGAAGCTGCTGAAATCTGTTAAGCGACTTGCTGAGTGTCATTTAGTTTGTGTCTGCAACAACATTTGAACTCAGGTCTTCCTGACGCCAGGTTCAGGGCTCTGTTTAGTCTGCCACTAGCTGTCTTCCCTTCTCAATGCCTTCTTTGCCTCCACCTCTTAGAATGCCTACTTTCTTTCAAAGCCCAGTTCTAGTCCCACCTTCTACATGAAGCCTTTCTTGATCCACAAAAAGCAAGAGGATTGCTTAAAGAAGCAGAATTTGGAAGAAAACAGCAAGGAAGGTCTTAGTACACTGCATAAGGGGCAGAGACTGCTTCCTAATCAATCCTCCATGGCTTCAGGAAGGATGGAGGAAAGAAAACCAATCAAACATCAAGCATTTGTTAAGCTCCTTCTGCATTCAGGTACTGTGCTAGATGCTGGAGACATAAGTATGGTAAATGAAATAATCCCTTCTTGACATGAGCTTACATTTTAATGGGAGAGACCACAAGTATATAAAATATATTCAGCATAAACGTAAGTTAATAAATGCAAATATATATAAAGTTACTTGGGAGGGTAGGTTCTAGCAGTGGGGAGGAAGCAGGAAAGGCTTCATGGAGAAGATTCTAGTTGTGCTGCAACTTAGTGTTGTCCTCAGTGAGGCAAAGGTAGGGAGGCCCAGGGATGGGAGACAGAGTGTCGTGAGCCAAGAGCAGAGAGGAGATGCATTTGGTTGGGTTACAGAGTGTAGGGGCTAAAGTAATGTCCAAAGATTGGACTGGAGAGATAGGTTGGGGCCAGGTGGCATAGTGCTTTAAAAAGCTAAACAGAAGTGGAGAGGCAAGAGAAAACCACTGGAGTTGGTTGAATAGGGGAGTCACTTGGTCACATTTGCATTTAAGGAAATTACTTTGGCAACAATGTGTACAATGGACTGGAATGGGGAGAAATTTGAGGCAGGGAGACCATTTAGGAGGCTATTGAAATAATCTATGTAAGAGGTCCCAAGGGGTTTGAACTAAGGTAGCTGTGTGAATGGGGAGAAGGGGTCGGATGCAAGAGATGTTAAGGTAGAAATGGCAGGATTTGGCAAACTATTTGGATTTGTGGAGTAAGGAAGAATGATGAGTCCAGAACAATGCAAAGATTTAGAACCAGAGACACTGGAAGGATAGTACTGCCTTTGGCAGAAACAGGGAAGTTCAGAAGAGGAAGAGTTTGGGGAAAAACATGATGAGTTCAGTTTTAGACACATCTTATATCTCAGACATCCAGTCTGAACTAGTGTAATGACATTGAGACTCAGAGGAAAGACTAGGGCCAGTATATATAGATCTGGAAGCAGAGAAATGAGAGTTGAAAGCTAATGAGGCAAGAGACAGATACAGAGACAGACAAATGGAGAGAAAAGAAGGCCAAGGATAGACCCTGAAAAGAGGCCTACGTGGATTCTTATGACCTTTGTGATCCTATGACCACATTATCTCAAGTTAATTAAAATTTTAAGGTGGACAAAAGCTATTGGACACTTTTCCAATGTACACATTGTTTAGAATCCTTTAGACATTTTGAAATTCTCACTAAAAATTTCATATGCCATAGCAATGCTTTTCAGACTCCAAATTTTCACTAACATAAGCCAGGCTTTTATTTCTACCTTGGTGTTTTTCCTCATTCTGTTACCTTTCTTGTCTTCTTCCATTCTCCTCTATTCTTCCTTCCTCTATGCATCTAGAACTTTCTTCTCTGTCCTTCAGACTTATTCAAATCCTACCCTTCCTTTGAGGTTCCAACTCAAATCCTACCTCAACCATACTAGTCCACATTAATTTCTTCCTTTTCTGAATTAGTATAACCATACAATTACTTTTTTCATAACCGTACAATTTAGCAGCCAATTCTAGATTGGCTTTGTTTTTTTCTAATTGTTTCTGGTATGAAAGTCTGATTTTTTTACCTCAGCTATAAATGAGTTCCTTGCCCTCTAAAAAGTGTGTAAGTGTTGGACATTCAGTAAATGCTTGATATATCTTTATTAATTGCCAACCTAGGGTAAATGACCTCTATGACAAAGTGACTGGGGTTGTTCAGCCTGAAAAAGCAAAGATGTGTGTATGTATGTACTTGGGGGGGACGGGAGGGTTAGCATGATGCCTGTCTTCAAATGTCTGGAGGATTGTCATGTGAAAAGGGGATTAAATGTGTTTTGCTTGGCCCCAGAAGGGAGAACTAGGATCACTGAATAAAAGTTATAGGAGGCACATCTAGGCCATAAGGATTTCCTTACAATTCCCTTCCTCAAAGTCGGTTTTTCCCATCACTGGACATGATTAAGCAGGAACTAATCTCTTAGAGATGTTGTAAAGGGAATTCATGCTTTCCACAGGAGTTGGATTAGGATAGTTCAGATATCCTCTTCAATTCTGAGTTTCTAAAATTCTATAATTCTTTTGTTTGTTTCTATAGGATCCAGAGAAGGAAATGGACATGGTACAAGCTAAGGAAGAAATTAAAAAAGCAAGAGAGGAAGAAGAACAATTGATAAAAGAAAACATTAAGGAAAAGTATTTTCAAACTCAACATGTAAAAGATGAGCTCTAGTTATCTTGATTCTTATTTTTGGATTACCGATAATATTAGCATAACTTCTATTTTATTCTATATTTAAAGGATCAAATGCTTACATAATAATTTGTTTTCTGTCAAATTTCTTAGAAAAATGTTCTGATACTTTTTTTGGTGTAGTCATCATTTCCTCCCTAGACAGTTCCTGTGTGTCAAGGTATTTCCATAAATATGTTACTTTTCAACCAGAATTTAATGTGCATCATACCAAATAGTGGGTTTTGGGGGGAAGAAAACTTTTTGTTTTAGCTAGAATTTCATAAGGCCTTATAAAACAAAAAGGCATTAATATTTCTTTAGGTTGCTAGTAACATATATGAACCTTTTCAGTCTAAAATCTGTAACCAACAGCTTTGGCATAAAAAATTTTGTGTATTTATCATTCATGTTTTATTTGTATTGGAAAGATCAATTCTTTGCAGGCATGTGTTTTCCTTTGCAATAAATATTTTAAGGCTTTTGGTCATTTATATATCAATTTATTAATTATAATACAGAGAATAAAAATAATTTAAAGTGTGATAACACCTTCAGAAGTTATTTTTTATCTTTTAATTTTTCCTTAAGACTAAATGAAAATTTTTTTTCAATGTGATAACGTATACCTTTTTCTGAAGAAAATACAAATTTCACAAGACACGAAACAATTGAAATAGTCTAAATTTAAGACACTTAGATTGTAATTTTAAAAATAGTATCAGTTATGATAGAGAGGCAGTATGGGGGTAATAGATGGTTGACCTCAGAGTCAGGAGATCTAGGTTCAAGTTCTCCCTCTGACACATACTGTCTGTGATTGCAGGCAAAAGCCTTTTAACTTCTTGATGTTCTAGGCAGCTTTCTGAGACTATAAGGCAGAGAAGGCACTGAGAGAGGAGTTTCCTCACTTGGAAGTTCCTATGCCAGTGAAATCCCTAATCCTATCTCTATGACAGATTACAAATGGCAACAAACAAATGTGTACAAATGAACTATATACAAGGTAAGTAGGGAATTGTTAACAGATGGAAGGCACCAGAATTAAGAGGAGTTTGGAAGGAACTTCCTGTAGAAAGTATATCCTTAAAATCCTCTAAGAACCCAGGGTCACCTCCACGCCACAAGGAACATCACGGGAACACTTGAGTGAAAGCTACTATTATCAATCAGTCAGCAAGCATTTCTTAAGCACCTACTGCATGCCCTGTACTGTGCAGGGTGCTGAACATGCAAAGACAGAAATGATGCAGTTGCTGCTCTTAAGGAATTTATAGTTTATTGGAAGAGATGAAATTTGCACATAGCTTCTGAGTAGTGTTGTACTTAGAAAGCAAAGCCTCAGTTATTCATATGGCGAAAGCCCACTGTTGCTCAACAAGAGACTGACTAGCTGTGTGACCTCAGGCAGATCACTGAATTTCTCTGAGCCTGTGTCTTCATCTGTACAACTAGGATCATAATAGCACTTACTCACAAGTAGGCCAAGGCCACAGATAGTTGCCAAGATCAAATGAAATAATATATGTAAAGCAGTGATGTCAAACTCAAATAGCCTGAGGACCATTAATCCCTACATAAGGATCCCTGCAGGCTGCGTATTGACTTCGTTTTAAAATGTAATATTGTCTATATTTTATTGTATTTCTATTTATTTTGTTAAATATTTCCCAATTACATTTCAACCTTGTTCAACCTGCAGGAGTGTTTGCAAGCCTTAAGAACCTGGAAGATGGTGAGTTTGATACCTCCTTTTCAAAGTAAAATGCTTTATAAGCATTCAAGTGCTAGACAAGGTCAGAAACTTATTAAGTAATTAATTTCTAGGGGAATCCAAACCCCACGGAGGCACTATGAGTCTTAGAAGAATTGAATGGGATGGCATAGAGGAGGGCCTGTGATCTACCAGGATTTCAAAGTGGTGCCCCTCTGGTAACCCCAACTTCAGTTGCTTTCCTGGGTGTTCTCTGTGGTTTTATATCTAAGTCCTTTCTATCTTTGACATTTTCTTTTTTGGTGAAATGTAGTCCTTAAGGCACTATTTATTATCTTTAATGCCTACATTGGAGCGTAGACCCTATTGCCTGTGCTTGAAGAATCCTAGACATAAATCCTTACCACCTAAGCTGGACTTTGGAGATTTCCCGATATAATTCCAGATAGAAAAGAGAAAATTACCTTCTTAGGGTTAGCCCCTAGAAGCAGAGTCCAGAGTTTTAGGGGGATCCTGAACCATAGATTGTGTATTTATGTATGTATTTGTATGTATTTGTGTATACATGTATGTATATGTGTACATAGATGTATATGTGTGTGTATGTGTATATATACATACACACATATGTATATGTATGGAGAGAGCAAGACAGAGTGAGAGAGCACACACGCGCGCACATACATACACACACAGAAGCATTTCAAAAAACTTAGTGCAGCTGTAGGCTATTTAGGCTATTAAAGCTTAAATAACTTAAGAGATTTAATAACTTAAAAAAAGTTTAAAGCCTAAAGGGTTTAAAGCTTAAAACTGCCCTAAGACTTTTGGAATACCCTGTATACATACATGTGTGTACTTTGTAGGGTTTGTGTTTCCTATATAGGTTATATGTATGTCCATGTGGTGTTGTCTAAATGCAGTTAGAAGGGGAGCATGAATAGGTATATCTGAAATCTTGCTCTCCAAAGGACACTTGGTCCGTACCTGAAGGGGAGCAGTAATTTAGGGCCATGAGGCTGGCCCATGCCATTCTTAGAGAGGGGACATCAGGCTAGAATTCTACCTCTCTGTCCCATTACTTAGGGGAAATGATTTTTAGGTTGAAGTGGCTTTCCTGGTCACTCTCCTATACCAGGGAAGGAGTGTCCCAGGCTATATCCAAAGGCTTAGCTACCTTCCTACCAAATGCTAGATATACAAGGACCATCAAAAATAGTGAATAACAAATAAACCCATTTATCCAAGCTGATAACAAATACAAATCAGAGAAGTGAAACAAATTAGAAATATACCACATAATACATGGAGTTGTCCCAGTTGGAGCTCAATTGAAAGAGTCCCTGATCTCAAAAAAGGGGAAATTTGCCAAAGTCACTTGCGTAGCAAGCTTGAAATAAAGGATGTGAGGTGGTTCCAGTTCCTCTATATGTCTGTTCCTTCTAAAGTCTTCTCTCCCTGCAGCGAACCTGGAATTGCATGTGCCCTCTCTCAAAGGGGTAAGCCTGAAAAAGCTCTCTCCTCATAGGAAAAATTCTGTTTCTTCTAACAGGCATGGGCCTTTGAATCATCATGCTCTCTGCCAATGAGGAGAGTCTTATGTAAATGTGCCAGTCTTGTACCCCAGTGTACATGTCTATATGTGTGTGCATGCATACACAGAACCCACACACGTGTATGCCCATGCATGTAGACATACATGTATATTGCACATATATTTGTACAATTGTATACATAAACAGGACTATATACCATGCACATATATAACGGTGACATATAACACCTACACACATGCATATGTATGCATGTGATACACATGCATACATACACACATACACACATACATGTATTGTATAGAGGATCAGGAATCCACAGAAAAAGCATTAAAATCTCACCTCTGTCACTATTTATGTGACCTAGGGCAAGTCACTTAACCTCTCTTAGCATCAATTTCCTCATCTCTAAAATGAAGGTGTTGGACTAGATGATCTCACCCTTTTGACTTTAAATCTATGATCCTATGGGTCAGAATATCAAAGATTTAGAGCTGGAAGTGACCTTAGGGGTGACCTGTTTAAACCTCGTTTTTCAGATGAGGAAGCTAAGGCCCAGCGAAGTTAAGTGACTTCCCAAGGTCACTTAGGTACTAAGTGGCAGACATGTTGGTCTAGTCCAGTTGCTTTCCCCATCTTTCTTTTCTTTTGTGCCATTTCTATTTCTTCATAAACCACCTTAGTGACTGTGATGTCAGAGTCCACATGTGGTGATTCCTTTTTCATTGATGGAGAAAAACATTTGGTATAAAAATCTTTACAGATCTTTTCCATCTTTTATCTGTTGTCCTCCTTCCAGTTTCATCTTTATATGTTTTTAAGATGATTCTGCTTAGTTGGTTGGATCTTTCACCAAATTTTCCATAAATTTCTTTTTGATCAAATGACATTATAATTTGTATAAAAAAAGTGTTTAGCATAGTGCCTGGCACATAGTAGATGCTATATAAATGCATATTCATTTCATCTTTCCTTCCCCTTGTTTTCTCCTCCCCTTTTATAGTTGTTTTAATGAGCAATACAGCTCACTATCTTCTACAATCCTCCATAAAAATTTATAATCAAGTTTATGTTCTAAACAAATGTTGCACTTGGCTGATATTTCTCTTCTTGGCAAGGAGACCAAATGTTTGCTGGCTAAGGTAGCTTTTAGGCTCTTTTGATCTCTTCATTGTGATGATATATTTACATTGGTTAAAATCCCTTGGAAATTGATGATAGACAATGTCTTTGTTGGAAGCAAAACAATTTTGAGGGATGAGTCTCTAAGTTATCTGAAAGAGTTGAAGAAAGAACAGCTCTGAATGACTAATTCATCTTGAGAATCATAAATACTTACACCAACTACAAAGGACCTATAAAGGAAAGGTGCTATCCACCTCCAGAGAAAGAACTGATAAATAGAAGTATATGTAATATGGTTTTACATACACACACACACACACACACACACACACACACACACATATTTGTGTTTAATTGTAGCTTTCTCTAGGGAAGGGGTGGGAAAGAGGGAGAAGAAATATAAAAAGTGCACAACAGAGAACAAAAGAAAATTTAAAAGGAAGTACAGAAAAGCAGGGTAGCTTTGAAAACAATGTGTAGTATTTATTACATAGTTTAAAAAAAAGTAAACAGTTTGAAGTGGAAATTTATGATTTTATATTGAATCCTCTCTTTATTGTTGTGCTGTGTAAATGGAAATGTTCTTTTTTTTGTCTTTTTGTATTCAAGTTCAAAATTAATAAAAATATTTTTTAAAAGATCACCCCTCAAAAGAATTGAGGCTATGTGACAATTGTTAAAAATTATAGACCTATAATAGATATAAAAATAAATATTTTTATATATTCATATATATGTTGCCCAAATAAGGAAATTAGGACAAAATCAATAGCCAACAACCTATATGTTTACACTTTTCCATCTCAAAAAAATCTTTATGAGAGTAATTTTACATATATATTGAAGGATATCCTAATTTTTAAAAAAATGAGAATCATTAGAATTTCATGAGAAAAGAGAATTTCAAAGTTAGAAGGGACCCCAGTGGCCATCTAGTCCAGCCCATACCTAAAGAATCCCTCCTACAAGACTACATGGCTGAAGAGTCATTTCTCTCTTTTCTTTTTTTTCTTTTCTAGGCAATTGGAGTTAAGTGACTTGTTCAGGGTCACACAGCTAGTAAGTGTCAAGTGTTTGGTCTGAGGCCGGATTTGAACTGGGGTCCTCCTGACTTCAGGGCCGGTGCTCAGGAGTCATTTCTCAAACACCTTCGATAAGAGGAAAGCCACCACTTCCCAAGGCAGCTCATTCCATTCTGTTTCAGTATGGCTCCAATTATTATAAAGTTTTTTCTCGTGTCCAGCCTCATTTTGCTTCTTAGCAGCTTCTATCCATCTTCCTATTTTTGCCCACTATAACAAAGGAGAACAAAACCAGTCCCTGTCCCACATGATAGACCTTCAAATATTTGAAGACAACTCTCAATGAAGAATGAGAATTTTTTTCAACATGACAACACATACCTTTCTTCTGAAGAAAACCAAGATTTGTGAGTAGGGACGAGAGGAGATGTTGAGATAGAAATGGCAGGTTTTGGCAAACTATTTAGATTTGTGCAGGGCAGCTATGTGGCGTAGTGGATAGAGCATCAGTTCTGGAGTCAGAAGGACCTGAGTTCAAATCCAGCCTCAGACATTTATTTACTAGCTGTGTGACCCTGGGCAAGTCACTTAACCCCGATTGCCTCGAAACAAAAACCCCAACAAAGAATCGCTTGACTTGTGGAGTGAAGGAGAATGAGGAGTACAGAATGATGCCAAGATTGAAAACCTGAAAACCTGGAAGGATAGTGCTACCTTTGACAGAAAATAGTATCCATCTGTCTCCACTAGCAATTGTTCTATAGCTCTCTCCTCCCTCTTGTGGCTAAACTCCTTGAGAAGGCTGTCTGCAATAGGGGCCTTCATTTCATTTCCTCTCACTGTCCTCTTTACTCTGCTTCTGACCTCATCATTCAGCTGAAACTTCTCTTTCCAAAGTTATTAGCGATCCTAATTGTCAAATCTAATGGCCTTTGAGTCTTCTCTAGGACAAACATCCCTTTCAAATGGTCCTTACATGGCATTAACTCAAGACCCTTCATCATTCTTGCCCTCCTCTGGACAATCTCCAGTTTACCAATGTCCTTCTTAAAATGTGGTACTTAGAATAGAACACAGTACTCCAGATGGAGGTTGACCAGGGCAGAGTATAATGGAACTACTGATACCTTATTGCGGAAATAATGCCTCTTTTAAATCGGCTCAAAAAATGTATTAGTTTTTTTGACTTTTGTATGTATAGTGTTGACCTATATTATGCTTATAGTCAACCAAAAAAAAAGAAAAAAAACCCAAAAAACAAAACCTCAGTTCTTTTTCATACTAACTAATGCCCAACCCAACAATGATCCACCCGTCTCCCCCAACTTATGTCTGTGTGCTTCATTTTGTTTTTTTTTAAGCCAAAATGTAAAACTTCCACTTCATCCCTATTAAATTTCATCTCAGATTCAGAACAATTTATAGTCATTAGATAGCTCTAATTGTCCAGAAGTTCTCCCTTGTAGTGCAGGTAAATCTGCCTCCCTGTAATTCTCCACCTCTTCACTGATTTTGTTACCTCCTTTGTGGTGAAGCAAAACAAATTTAATCTTTCCCCATCTGATCATCTTGGAAACATTCAATATTTTTTCTCATATATACAATTCTCCAAGAAGCTAAAACTGCGCAAACTTTATTCATTAACACAACCTTCCTTCCCTCAAAGGTACTTTAATACCTTGATGCATTTGTGACCTCATTAATGGAAAGATATCCTCCAGCAGAATGGACTACAATCCTTCCATGCCTTCTCATCCTATGCAAGCCTTTCCATACCATAAATCTACCACAAGGGGTCTTCCATTGAGTGCCAGTGAAATATTCAGGCTGTCCACTAGTTATCCCTCATTCTCCCTACATGACCATGCTGTCTTTTTTTTTTTTTTAAACCATCTAGTCACACTTTTCTCTGGTGATATCTGTTATACTTAGTTTTTTATTTGTAATATCGGGGCAGCTAGGTGTCTAAGTAGATAGAGTGCTGGGCCTGGAATCAAGATGACTCCTCTTCCTGAGTTCAGATCTCACCTCAGGCACTTACTAGCTATGTGACCCTGGGCAAGCCACTTCACCCTGTTTACCTCAGTTTCCTCATCTGTAAAATGAGCTGGAGAAAGAAATGGCCAACCACTCCAGAATCTTTGCCAAGAAAACCCCAAATAGGGTCTTGAAGAGTCAGACCCAACTGAAACGACTGAATAACAACAACAAAATCTGTAATATGTTGTGGCCTGCTTATGCCCACTAAGCCGCCCTGTTTGCTTCTGTCTTTTGTGGGAGAAATAGAAGAAGAGATAAGGACTTGAGTTGAATAAAGAGAAGGGAATCATAGAAGGGACATGGAGGATTTGAAGCAGAGCAGAGATTTAATTTGGGGAGGAGAAATTTGGCTGAAATTGAGGAAAATTGAAAGGACAGCAATCTCAGACCCAGATACTGGTTCAGATTCTACTTATGGTTGAAACAGAAGCAGAATCAAAACAATCAAAGAGGCTGTGAAATGATTAAGGAGGATTAGGGAATAGAGTCTGAAGAGGTGGACTTGATAAGGAGAAAGCAGTTGGCAAGACTTAGCCAAGATAAATTAGAAAAGGAAAGTGTAACAATTTGAGGGCTAAGCAAGTTGATGAGTGGATTGGTGGGTGAAACTGGTGAAATAGACTGGCCGGGTATAAGACTGAAGGTGGGTGTGACTAGCAAAGGAAAGGGATGTGAGTGGATTTGTCAAGTTATTAAGAGGTAATAATTGGCTTCAAAAAGTTTTCACTGGGGTTAGGGTCGAGGTGTAAGCACCCACAAGTAGCCCAAAGAAACAAGGCTGAAAACCTCAACCATTATCAAAAGTAGGGAAAATTGCACAAGTAACTTGCACTCAATGGCAATTTTTGTATTTCTGCTACAGCCTAGTGACCATTATCTGTGTTCTAAATGTCGACTGATCTCTCAGAGGGGTGACAGGTGACACCTGGGAGATGAAGAGATTCACCTCTTGAGAAGTAGAGGGATGCCTTGTCATACTCCAGGTTGTTAGGGAGAATGAGAGATTCCTAAAGGAAACAGAAGCAAGGCGTCAATGGGAAAAAACAAAAAGGGAGGGCAGATCTAAGGTAGAGGAGAAGAGACTTGACCTTTGTCAAGATGATGAAATATAGAAGAGTGTTACACAGAGGAAAAAGAGAAGAAAAAAGACAACTATACAATTAGAACTCAAAGACAAATTTGAGACTCTTGATGTAGAGGAAACACCTGGACAGTCTGAGGGGGAGCAGGCCACTTGTCCTTCAAAGAATAACAGCTCGGAGGCAGAGGAATGATCAGATGAGTGATTACCAAGTAGGGGGCTGAGGAAAAAGAGAAGAGTAGTGGGAATAGTAGGAGATTCCTTGCTCTGAAGGACAGAAGCAGCTATCTGTTGAAGAGATAACAATAGAAAGGTTGGTCATCTCCCTGGGGCATGTAACCTGGACATAACAGAGAACCTCTCAAGACTTATCAAAATGAATGCCAACTCCCCACTTCTGATGATTTTCATGTGGGGCATAAGTGATACTTGTAAAAGGAACTCTAAAAAACATTGACAACAATTATGAAGTTTGAGCAAGAAACAGGAGACTATTGGGTTGCAAGTTGTATTTTTTTCATGATTTTTCACCAAGAGGGGATGAGCAGGTCTGAGAAAGGCTTGGCGTGCCCTAACACCAGAGGTGCTAGTCCTCCCTGAACACCCCATAAGCTCTGGGCAGAGTAGTAAGTCTTGGAATGGGTGGAGGGGCTAACGGGCTGGGTCAAAACACCTGAGGTCACCTTTCCCCTGTTTTTAAAATAAAAGGCTAGCTAAAGCCAGTTCAGCCAAGTGTTGGTGCGCAAGGCCAAGTTAAGTAAGGAGATGGTACTAGTTACTCTGGAAGAATTCTAGTTACCTGGCCTGGATGAACCACATGCTTGGGTTCTGAAAGAACTGGAAGATCTGACGGCTGAGCCACTTTTGGTGATATTTGAGAAATCATGCAAAATGAAAGAGGTCCCATAAGACTGGAGAAAGGCAAATTACTGATTTTCAAAGAAAGGGAACAAAAACAGGGTCTGCAAATTATACTCCAGTGTGCTTATCTTTAATTCCAAGAAAATAGGTCAGTTTTCTTTTTTTTTAAATTCCTAGAGGGGGTCATTAAAGAAATGGTTGATTGACATCTAGAAAGGGAACAGCTGATTAGAATGAGCCTTTAAGACTTCATCAAGAACAGGTCATGCAACCAATGACTTCCATTCCTTTGAAGAGGTGGGGGGGAGGGGTGACATGGGTGTGGAACCTTATATATAACATCAGATTTTTCCTATGTATTGATAAACTTTACTGAATTTTTTTTTCTCTCTTTCTTTAAAAGAATTATTTGTTATAGTGGATAGCTTTCTGGGAGGAGTGGACAACATAGGTGATGTGAAAACAAAAGATATAAATAAAGTTGATTTTTCAAAGTTCAAAATTCTTTAATATACTAAAAGCAAAACAGAACAGGTCTGCCTGACTGATTTCATTTCTTTGTGCCAAGTGTGACAGGAGCTCTCCAGTGGAGTGCCCCAGGGATCTGCTCTTTGCTCTGTGCAATTTAACATTTTTTATAAATGACTTTGATGAAGGCACAGATGGCACGCTCATCAAACTAACAGATGACAGAAGGTAAGGAAGGACAGCTGGCTAAGGAAGCTAGAAAGGCCAATAGGTGGTTCTGGAGTCAGGAAGACCTGAGTTCAAATGTGGCCTCAAACACTTCATTAGCTGTGTAACCCTGGATAAGTTAGCATGTGTAACCCCAGTTTAAGTTATTTAAACCTCTGTTTGCCTTATCTGTAAAATGGGGATAATAACAGCACTTCCCTCCCAGGTGACTGTGAAGATCAAAAGAGATAATAAGCGAAAAGTGCTTTGCAAACCTTAAAACACTAACAATTATTATTGTTACTACTACTAATACTACTACTACTGCTGCTGCTGGTACTACTACTACTGCTACTGCTATTGCTACTGCTGCTACTACTACTGCTACTACTACTACTACTACCACTACTACTACTACCACTACTACCACTACTGCTACTGCTACTACTATTACTACTGCTACTACTACCACTACTAGTACTAGTACTACTACTACTACTACTACTATCATCACTACTACTACACTGGATGACAGATCCCAAAGGATCTGGAAAGGTCAGAGAGGGTTGAGTCTAATAAGGGAACATTCAATAGGGATAAATGTAGCTATTCTGAAAAAAGATAGTAATAATAGTTACAATCACATAGCACTTACTATGTGCCAGACAACATGCTAAGCACTTTACAATTATTTTCTCATTTGATTCTCACAGCAACCCTGGGAGGTAGCTGCTTTATCATATTTATAGAGGAGGAAACTGAGGTAAAGAGAGGTTAAAAGTTTTGCCCAGGGTCACAAAACCAGTAAGCAGCTGAGGCTGGATTTGAACTCAAGTCTGACTCTGAGTGCAGTGTTCTATCTGCCGTACCACTTAGCTGCCATCTGGGAATTTTAGTGGACTTCACTCAAGATGAGTTAGCGACTGAAAAAGCAAACAAAGGCTGATTAACATCAGCCTAACTTCTAGAAAGAGGGAAGTTATAGTCAGTCCTACTGTTCTCTGCTTTTGTCAGGCCTCATTTAGAGAACTGTGTTCAATTCTGGGTGCTGCAGTTTAAATAGAACATGCATGGGCTGGCCTGTCCAGAAGAAGTAGGTGGTATAATAGATGTGTCACTGGGCTTGAAGTCAGGAAGACCCAAGTTTGAATCCTGACTCAATCTTACCCACCACCTGCCTTAGAGCAAGTGAAAAACTCTTAGCTTTGGTTTCATCATCTGTAAAATGAAGATAATAATAAATTAGCTCCACAAATGCACACAGTGTCCATGGGAAGAGTAGGTATAATTTAAGAGGATGCCAGAATCAAGGCACACACCAAGGAATTAGGGAGCAAGGCAGTTCACCTGTGCGTGCAAGTTGGGGGGGAGGGGTAGCTTAGCTCCAGAGGAGGAGTCATACATGTAGGCTTGGAAGTCAGTCAATAAACAATTATTAAACACTTACGACTCACCAGAAACTGTGCTAAGCACTGGCAGTACAAAAAAGAGTCAAAAGACAGTCCCTGCTCTCAAGGAGCTCACAGTCTCAAGGGGGAGACAATTGAAAATAACTACATACAAACAAGCTACTTGTTCAGTTGTTTTCAGTCGTGTCGGACTCTTCATGACCCCACTTGGAGTTTTCTTGGCAAAGATACTGGAGGGGTTTGCCATTTCCTTCTCGAGACCATTTTACAGATGAGGAAACTGAGGCAAACAGGGTGAAGTGACTTGCTCAGGGTCACACTGCTGCTAAGGGTCTGAGGCTGGATTTGAACTCAGGAAGATGAGTCTTCCTGGCTCTAGCCTCAGCACTCCATCCAACTGCACCACCAGCTGCCCTATCAACAAGTTACATACAGGATAAATTAGAAATTAAAAAAGAAAAAAACAGAGGGAAAGGGTGAATCAGGAAAGTCTTTCTGTAGAAGGTGAGATTTTAGTTGAGTCATAAAGGAGGCCAGGGAAGCCAGGAGGTAGGAATAAAGATGGATAGCATTCCAGGCATGGGGGAGTGAAAATGCCTGGAGTCAGGAGCAGCTAGGTTGCCCAGTGGGTAGCGCACAGGCTCTATCCTGTGGATAGAGGACCTGAGTTCAAATTTGACCTTAGACACATAACACTAGCTGTGTGACCCTGGGTAAGTCACTTACCCCATTGCCTAGGAAAAAACCAAACAAAAGAAAATACCTACAGTTAGGACGTGGAGGGCCTTGTTTGAGAAACAGGCAGGAAGCCAGAGTCACCGCACTGAAGAGTAAGGGTAGGTGTAAGGTGTAAAATTGGAAAGGTGGTGGTGGGGAGAGATTACATAGGGCTTTGAACCTCAAACACAGGATTTTATATTTGATCCTGGAGGTGATAGGGAGCTGCTTAAGTAGAGATGTGACAGGGTCATACATGTGCTTTAGGAAGATCACCTTGACGGCTGAATGGAAGATGGACTGGAGTGGGGAGAGACTGAGCAGGTGAGGTGCTGGTATCTAGGTGGCTGGTGTCAGTATTAGCAGAAAGAGGCATATAGAAGAGATGTCAGGAAGGTAAAATAGAGTGGCTTTGGCAATAGATTGAATATCGGGTGTGTGGAGAGTGAGGAACCTGAGTGAGTTTAGGCATCAGTCAATCAATTACTGTAATAAATATTTATTAAACTCCAGAACGGGCTAGGTAGTGTGCTAAGCCCCTGGGATACAAAAAAGGCAAAAACCCAGTCCCTGCCCTCCAGGAGTTTACAATCCAATGGGAAAGACAAGTATATAAGAAGTTCAAGCAAACAAATGTATGCAAATTATATGCAAGGCAAGTTATATACAGGATAAACAAGAGATGTGAGGGAAAGCATTGGAATTAAGAAGGGTAGTCAGGGAGTTTCTTAACCTAGCGGTCCCTGAATTTAAAAAAAAAAAATTTTGATAGTTATACTTCAATATAATTGGTTTTCTCTCTAATCCTGTAGCTTTACCAGACAGTCAAAGAGGTTCGGGACTCATAAAAACATTAAGAGCGCCTGTTCCAGTCCAACCCACTCATTTTACAGATAGAGACACAGAGACTCAGGGAGCGGCCCAAGGTCACAAGGGCAGTAGTAGGGAAGTGACTTGTTCAAGGTCACATAGTTACAGCTGCTGAGCCCAGATCCGAGCCCAATTTTTTCTGCTTCCCAATCCACTGCAGCACTGAGACGAGAGAGGCTATTATTACACACTAAAGTGCGGTTCTACATGCGTTCTTGCGGGGGGGATTGAGGGTAAGGGCAAGGGAGGCGTGCAAGGATGGGAGGGGAAGTTGGGAGGCGGCCCGTTCCTCCAGCTTTCTCAGGCCACACCCCTTCGCCTCCTGCAGCGCCGCGTCTCCCCGCCGGGGCCGCGTCGCGGGCCCTCCCCCTCCCCCCGCCCCACCTGCGCTCTCGGGGCGGGGCCCCGGGCTGCGCCGCGTTGCGTAGCGTAACGCCGCGCGCGCACGGAGCCCCGGCTCCTGCTGGCCCCTCCCCTCCCCGCCGTAGGTCGGTCGGTGCCGGAGCGGGGCGAAGATGGCGGCTCCGCTCATTCCGCTCTCCCAGCAGGTACGGGGCGGGGGGCGGCAGAGGCGGCGGGGGCGGGCTCCGGAGCGCGCGAGGCCCGCGCGGGGCCGGGCCGGCTGAGGCGGAGGGCCCGGGCTCCGGCTTGGGCCGGGCAGGGCCGGGGCGGGGAGCGCGGAGCAGGCCGGGGCCGCCTCAGGGGAGGCGTCGGGAGCGCGGGCCGGCTGGCGGCCGTGACTCTGGCGGGGTCGGCTCGGGGCCCCCTCCCCCCCGGAGGTGACAGACCCGGGGAGCGTGGGCCGGGGGAGCGGGGTGGTGCCCGACGCTTGGGGATCCCCCCAGGCCCGACCAGCGTGACATGTCATTCTGGGCGCTGGGAGAAAGAGGGAGGAGGAGGAGGAGGAGGAGGAGGATGCAGGCCCCCAGACGAGGAATGCTGGTCGAGGACTCGGTGCTGAGAGGGAGGAGGGAGTGGTTGTCTCAGCCCGAGTGTGAGTAGGATACCGAGAGTAAAAGGAAGCGGAGGCGGGGGAGGGGAGGGGAGCCATTCATTCTCCCCGGGGCTGGAGACCCCAATCCTCGCGCTCACTGCGGCCACCCCCAAGCCTGCCCTGGGTGCCCGGGGGCCGACCCTTGTCTGAGCACATCGGTGCCGTTCAAGTTTTCCCTTGAGACGCGGGCTTTGGCAGCCCCCGGTCGGTTCCTCGGCTGTCGTTTGAGCCCCTGCTTGGGGTGACTCGCCGCTCCACCCCCCGAGTCCTGTTTTCGTGCCTCATTGTGACATGGAGGTGACTTGAAGGCTGATCGGTGGAGCGCAGACTCTCGTAGCCCCACCAAATTGGAAAGGCTTCCAGTCTGGCCTCCCAGGGCCGGGCTAGCCGAGTTTGCAGAGGCTCAGCACCAGCTTGGCCCCGAGGGATGAATTTGGGGGCCACAGAAACCCTCAGACACTTGGCTGAGGCGTAGAGGGGTTGCTCTCTGCATTGTTGGAAGGAGTACATCCTCAAACTCAAGTGCTGAAGCTTGACATTGCAATACAGGATGAAGCTTTATAGCTAAGATGATTTAAACAAGTGATATCCTGGTGTAAAATGACTTCTTCGGATGTAGTATCGGTTTTTACAAGGTCCTTGGCCTTATGTCGTGGTTGGTTGGTTTGTTTGTTTTTGCCAGGTTTTGAGGCATTTTAATATATATATATAGAAGAGGTAATGGAAGGATTAGTGGCCTGAGGATTAGGAGACTTGTGTTTTGCCAGCTCTGCCACTAAAGTCACTGTGTGTCTTTGGTCAGGTCATCCCAAAAGGCCTCAGTGTTCACACCTATTAGATTTAGAGATTGGAGTAGATGATCTTTAGAGCCCTTTCCATCTCTAACATTCAATTATTTTAAAAGTGCTTTAATTACTCATGGTGTGGTAAGAGGCACCATACAGAGAGAGCATATAAGAATCCCTACTCACCAGAAGATATAATCTCAGATAGCACTGATAGGTATATACATGTCCAGGAAGTAGATGGCATTAAACTTAGACATAAATGAACAATAAGACATAGTACATGTGAGTTTTAAAAGTCCCAACTGTAGGCACGATCAGCATGATTAAGTTTTAGAGGAACTGACACATTTGGAATATGTATCACCAAATTAGTATTATTCAGTTCAGTTCTAGGCATTGTAGCGGAGAGATACGAAAATGAATAGGGAAGGGTCCCTGCTTCCTCAAAGGGTTACAATTTAGTAGAAAGGATAAGATATGGCTAGAACTTTAACACAGAGTAGAGAGCACTAAGTGTATAAGAAATACGGCTAAGTGCTAGAACAGTTCAGAGGAGGGAGAGATAAATTATCATATGCTAAACTCAGTTTTCAGTGCTGTGCTTTAAGTAGTGAGTAAAATCTCCCTAATTTGCTTACTAATCAAAGCTTGATGATCTTCTTTTCTGTTGGGGGACACGGGAGACTTAAGACTAGCTAGAACATTTTAACATTGTCTCAAGTTTGAGCATTTGATCTTAATTTAAACCAAAATATATTTGTCAAATACAGGTTCTGGGAAGGTGGTTGGGGGTGAATACAAAGCTGGTAAATAACAAACAGTAGTTTGTAGTTCCATGCCCAAGACTGGCATCTGACAATTTTTCATCCATGATTTATTTATTCTGATTCATATGACCAGTTTTTCTTATTTCTGTAGACATTATGATATGGGTTTGTGAGAGAGTAAGACGAAACATGTAAAATATAGAATAACGGAGTTGTTAGGGACCTAAAAAGGCACTTGGTCCAACCTCCTGCCTATTGCATTAATACATTTTGTAATATCTCCAGCAAATGGTTGTGAAGCATCTAACTACTTTTAGGGATGGGGAAGTCACTGCCTTGAAAGGCAGCATTTCCGTTTTCAGACAACTCATATTGTTAGGAAATTATTTTATATTGAAGGGAAATCATCCTTAAGGAACTTCTTGTATAGTTGGAAAGGTTAGGTATGCATGTAAGTAATGATAACATGAATGAATGAAAAATATTTAGTAAATGTTTACTATGTGGCAAACATTGTTATGTATTAAACCAGTATTCTGATTGCGAAGGTGAGACTTGACTTGGACCTTGAAGGCTAGGTTAGACTTTTGTAGACTGAGGTAGGTACAGAGTAGGTACTAGTAAAGGCACAGAGATGGGAGAACATTGAATAAATCGGTTTAAAATGAGAGGTAGGGAACATTGAGGTATGTAGGAGAGTTGTGAAGGAGATAAAGAGTTAACTTCACAGTATCTCCTTGTTTTTTCTCTCCCTTCCCCCTATAACTTTCCATTTACTCTTTTCCTCAAAGCCCCTTTCCACTGAATCTGGAATTTCTTTCTACTTGCACCTTTGTTTTACCGTGAAGATAAATGTGGATCAATAAATCAACAAGCAATTAAGTACTTATCCTGAACTAGGCACTGGGGGTGGGTAACAAAGTAGATGATCATGAAGACTTTTGGTACCTTTTGGTATCCATATCTAAGCAAAACTGTGATTTTTTTTTTTGTCCATATTTCTTTTTGATAGTTAAATTTGACAACTCTTGTGTTTTATACACAGTTCTTGAATCATAGTATTTTATTCTTTGCAGTATTTCCATGCCACCTGTCCTTTCCCTAAAATAATTTCTAACTCTGTTGATTTCTCTAAGGAATGCTTGTTGGAATGTAGTGTTATCTTCTTGCTACAGCACTGGCCTGGCCTGGGAGTAAAGGGGATCTTTATCTTAGAATCGAGTTTGCCTTTGTGTGACCTAAGATATATCACTTAATAACCATCCTTAACATTTCTTCCTCTCCTGTTTCACAGGACATGAAAGACTAGTGAATGTGATATAACAATTTCAGATTTATTTATTTATTTATTTTCCAGACAGTCGGGGTTAACTGACCTACCCAGGGTCACACAGCTAGTAAATGTGAAGTGTCTGAGGCTAGATTTGAACTCAGGTCCTCCTGACTCCAGAACCGGTACTCTATCCATTGCGCCACCTACCTGCCCCCACACTTTTAGATCTTTAGAAAAAAAGATGTTACTGTAATAAATGCTTGATGGTAACATCCATTCACACTTTAAGAAAGATCAGAAAGGCACATACTTTAGGGATAATGGAAAAAGAAAAAAAAAGATTAATTTCACTTCAACTGCTAACAAATATTTCAATACTGATGTGGGAAACATTCTTAGATTTCTTGAAACCTGAGCCTCATGACCATTTCTTATCCAAAATGATCCTATAATTACGTACCTGACTTACTGATAAATATTACCTTGGCTTCTGATACATGTGGCATCTTTTCTCTTTTTCATCTAAGTTAAACCTTGAAACTATTTCTTGTATGTCGTCCTTAGTATTTGTCAGCTAACAAGATAAGGGAAGCGGAGCTTCTGACTGGGATGAGATGGTACTATTGATCTCAGTGTCATTCTGCAGATTAAGATGCCTCAAATTGTGTCACCTTGCTATTCTCACAGACAGGCATCTACCTTTTTGTCACTACTACTGTGAAAACCATCCATCTCAGTTCATGTTGTCAGGATATCTTAACCTTGTAATGACCTAAGCATCTTGTAATGCTTTTGTCAATATGGGAAGCTCTGTCGAATTTTTTTGGATTCCTTCAGTACCATCTGTATTCTGTGTTTAGGTCCTAAATCAGTTGTATTGAATTGCTCTTTGAGTGTGCACAATTTAGTGATTGATGCTTGTAGAACAGTGACAGTACCTAACCATTAAAGACATAACATCTAATGGACTAGATAGCATATGGTCATTTTTAATTGTACTGGTTTTAAAATGTATATTAAAGTTACTTATTCTTACTGCATCATAAGGAAAGGGAGAATGAGAAAATTAATCACCAATTGTGGGATTACTATAGTACCTTCAATGAGCCTATTATCTTTACTTAATTAAAAAAAACACTTATTAAGTGCTTACTATGTACTGGACAATATGCTGAGTGTTTGGGGACCCAGGGACAAAGGCAAAAAGGTTGCTACTCTCAGGAGTTTACATTCTAATCAGGTGACAACATGCACGTATATAAGTATGTACACACCAAACTGGCTCTGGCTTCTTGGAGGACCAGGAAGGACTTCCTGCAGAAAGCTGCAGAAACCAACGATTCCAAGAGGCAGAGGAGAGATGGGAGGAGTACATTCCAGGCACGGAGGACTGCTAGTGCAGCTTGGGGGGTGGGGGAAACATATGTAATAGAGCTGGAAAGGGGAGAAGATGTCAAATGTGAAGAACTTTAAATACAAATCGGAGTTTATATATGATCCTAGAGGTAATAAGGAGCCACTGGAATTTAGTGAAGTGGTAGTGGGAGGATATAGTCCCACTTCTACTTTAGGAAGATCACTTTGGCAGCTGTGTGGAATATAAGTTGGAGTGGGGAGATATTAGACTAGGCTGGGAGACCAATAAGAGGGCTTCTGTAATAGTTTACTCAAAAGTGAGAAGAGTCTGTATGAAAGTGATGTGTGAGAATGTAAAAGTTTTCGAAATTTAGAAAGAAAATGCTAAGGGGATAGGCATAGGGGAGAGGATAAGGGAGGGATCTATAGAGGGAAGGGCGAGGGAATAGGTTAAACGGGGGAGGGCGGGGTATGGAAGGGTGTTTAGATTTATGGGAGTGAGAGGATAAGGGAGGGATCATTGGAGGGGGAGTAGGTTAAGTAATAGGGCTAAGTAGAGGGTAGAAGTAAAGTAGAGGAGTCAGGAAGGATAGGCAATAAGAGATATGCACAAACATAAAAATAAAGATTAGGAGTAGGGAAAGCATATGTTTATATAAATATGTATATGTGTGTATATATGTATACATGTATGTATAGATCTGTATATAAATATATCCACGCTTAATTGTAGCCTGGGATGGGGGAAGGAGGAAGGGGGAAAAAAGAACAAAGTAAAAAGTCTGTACAGCAGAGAACAAAAGAAAACCTACAGGGAAGCAAAGAAAAGATGGACAGCTCTCAACACAATGCGTAGTATTTTTTATGTAAACTTTCTTGAAATGGAAATTTATTGCTATATATTTTGAATCCTCTCTTGCATTCTGCTGTGCACACGACATGTTTTTTTCTTTTCTTTTATATTTAAGTTTTAATATTTAAGTTTATAATGTTTTTTCTTTTCATATTATATATTTAAGCTTTAGTATTTAAGTCTAAAATTAAAAAAAGATAAAAAATAAAATAAGAGCGAGTATTAAAAAAAAGAAAGTGATATGTGAGTGGAGAGAAGGGAATGAATGTGAGAGAACTGGGTGTGAATTTAGAATGAAGGGAATAATATGGTTTTAAAAATGGGAATTGTGAGGCAGTTCCTAGTGTTTACCATTATGTAAAAATACAGGTTTGAGAGGACTTTTGCTAAGAAACAGGGTGGTGTAGTAGAAAAAGCATTGTAGTTAGTGTCAGGAAACCTGGCATTGTTTCCTGACCCAGCACTTTGTGGCTGCGTGACCCTGAGTACATCATCTAACTGCTCCAAGCTTCAGTTTCCTTGGCTTTAGAATGTGGGTCATGCCTGTTCTGTCTGCTGAAAATGAATCTCTCCTTTGGAGAGGGAGAGGAAGAAATGAAACTAGTCCAGTGACCTTCATATGCATAGCTAGGAGGATGTAAGTGGATAGGTTAAAAGATTTTTTTTTTTTGCACTATTTGTGATAGTTTTCTAATTGAACTCCTTGTCTCCAGTTTCTCCCTTCTCTAAACCATCCACTAACAGCTGCCAAAATTATATTCCAGAATTATAGGCCTGACTATGGCACTCTTACCAAAAAGCTTTACTGTCTCCTCAATGCCTGTAGAGTAAAAAATGAAGCCCCCTGTTTGACATATAAAGCCCTTTACTGTTTGGCTACAACCTGTCTTTCCAGGCTGGTCATACATTGTTTCCCCTCACACACTCCAGGCTCTGGCCAGACTAGTCTCCTTGATGCTCCCTATATATGACATTCCATCTCCTCGCTGTGCCTTTGCTCAAGTACTCTCCCCCAAGCCTGGACACCTCTTCCTCTCACCACTACCTTTTTTTTTTTTTTTGTAAGGCAGTTGGGGTTCAGTGACTTGCCCAGGGTCACGCAGGTAGTAAGTGTCAAGTGTTTGGTCTGAGGTTGCATTTGAACTCAGGTCCTCCTGACTTCAGGGACAGTGCTCTATCCACTGCGCCACCTAGCTGCCCCTCACCTCTGCCTTTTAAAACCTTTCGAGGCTTAAGTCTAATACTGTCTCTTACTTCGAGAAGCCCTTCTTGAAGGGCTCCAAATTTTTCGTCCCTCTCCAACTGCAAATGACTGTGCATTCATTTTGTAACTTTTCTCTTTATCTGGGTACGAAAATTTTATCTTCTGTCCACCCTCCCTGCCTTTAGAATTTAAGGTCCTTAACTAACAAAATACTTTTGTATTTGTATTCCTAGTGCCTGACACAGTGCCTGGCAGGGAGTAGGCACTTAAACACTTGCTGATCGATTGTACGGAAACTGATCTGCCTCTTTTTGTTAGGAGTGGAGGGCTCTGTGGGTGAGGAAGGATTCATGGGATCATTGAGCACTAAATAAATGCTTATTGATTTTAGGTAAAAGAAAGGGTGAGTTTGGCAATGGATTGGATCCGGGAAGTGAGTGCACGTAAAGGAGGCGAGGACGGTACTGGAGTGGTGAGGCTGAACCACTGGGAGTCTCCTGGTGCCCTGCGTAGTAACAGAGCGATTTGGAAGCGGGCATGGCTTCTGGGGAAGATCATGAGCATTGTTTCGGATATGTTGAATTTAATATGCTTATAGAACAGCCATTATGAGGGGGCCAAAAGGTAGATGTGGGGCTGAAACTCCGGAAAGAATCATGTGTCTGGAGCTGATAAGATCACTGTGAGTGAGATAGGACAGGGTGTTCTAAAACTCTTAGTGCAGATTTAAGCTAACTTCACAAGTACTAAGACTATATACTTATAAAAAGTAATATTTGAAAGGTTAATTATTCAAAATTTTGAAAGTAATGTTTTTAAATTCAACATAACCACTGTCTTACTCAATGTATCAGTTGTTCCAGTTGATTTTCAGACTTTGTAAAAACCTTCCTCAGCTGCTACTCAATAGCATCCTAGCCTTCTGATCATCCAAAGAATGAGGTTTTGATGCAAAATGACAGTTTTGACATGGCTCCACGAGAAAATGTCTAATGGAAATAGATCAGGTGCTTGAGGTGGCCAAGTAAGAGGACCTCCTCTGCTGATCCAGTCTGAGAAAATGTCCTCCAGAAACTGTTAAAACTTGTCCGTGCATGACAAGGTACCCTGCCTTGTTAAAATTAAAAATTTATTATTTAGAGTATAAAAGAAACTTATTTAAAATTTCATTTTTTTGTAAGTTTGTAGCATTTATACTTCTGAAGTCAAAGCTTAAAACTACACCAAGGTTTTTGGGACACTCCATATGGACAGAAAAGAGAAAATAAAGGCCTACCCTGGACAGAGCCTTGGGGGATGCCCATGGATAGGGGGCATGACCAAGATAAATAACCAGCAAAGGAGATGGAGGAGTAGTCAGACAGGTAGAAGGGGAATGAGGAGAGAGTAGTGTCACAAAAACTTACAGAAGAGATGGTATCCAGGAGGAAGAAGGTGATTAATAATGTCAAATGCTGCAGAGAAGTCATGAAGGATGAGGCTTGAGAAAATACCGTTGGATTTGCTGACTGCATCATCATTGCTAACTTTGGAGAGAGAAGTTTCATGAATGATGAGGTCAGAAGCTGGACTTTAGAGCAGAGCTTCTTAAACTTTTTCCACTTGGCTACCTCTTTTCGCCTGAGAAATTTTTATGCGGCCCTGGGTATATAGGTATATAAAATAGGTATGTAAATCAGACATTTACTGATGATAAATCATAAAGAAACTTATTTTAAAACAGTTTTTTGGTATACATATAATTTTACCATTTATTAAAGATGAAAGCAAATTTGCATACTAATGAGATGGATGTGCTTGTTGATTTTTATATAAAGAATTAAATCTTGGTAGAATATTTGATACTACAGGATGTAGAGCTTCTTCAACATTTTTCAGAGTTGATCGATATTTTGATTTAATAATCGTCAATGCTGAGAACGTCACTTTGCATAAATACATAGTAGTACAAAATGGTAGAAATATGTTTAAGGCCATTTCGGAAGTTGTTGGAAGTTCTTCCCTAATCCCATGCCAAAATTCATTTAATGATTTTGTATGCACAGTAAAAACACCGCAATTCATAACCTGCTGTAGTCTCAATCTGAGCAGAGGTGTTTCTGACAGCATTCCTTGACATTGTGTGGCGTGACGGCATGCTCAGCACAAAGAGTGCGAATGTTGTGTGTTCAGAACCAAGTGAAGTTGCACAATGCAACATGGGCAAGCACTGCCAGAAACACCTCGGATTCATTAGGGGTTTGATTTTGAATTAATTTTTGGCATTGTGCGTTCAGAAACCTTTTACTGTTGCCAAATTTTTCTGCGACCCTCACATTCACTTACTTGACTCCACATAGTCATAACCCACAGCTGCTTTTGAGGGATAAGGAGAGAGTCAGAGAAGTAGTGAACACATTAACTATAGATTACTTTCTCAAGGAAAGGAGAGAAGTATAGGATAATAACTTACCCAGATGGTACTTTAGACATCTGTGATTTCAGTAGTGTGAGGACATGTCCTTTACCTTACAGATCACCACTTCTGCCAAGCATTTTGTCCCGTGCAAATTCATGTCCATGTTTGATTGTAAATTCTCCATAGAGGACATTCAGCATATTGGAGGGCTGCCTCGTTTTCTTTTTTACTTTGAGGTTAAAAAAGTAATGCAAATAATATATTAAAACTTAAATATGTCTAAAATTTTATATTGAAATGTGTTTTCCTGGTCCCTTCTGTATAAAATAGGCCACTGAAATCACTGTTCTTGGAACAATTGATGTATAGTCAATGCCTTACCAGGTGCTGTTGAGAACATTAAAAAAAAGTATAAAATGTAGATCCTGCTCTTTCCCAATCTCTCTTACTTCTGATACCTACTTTCTGTTAATTATTTCCTATTTATCCTCTACATAGTTTGTACATATATATTTGCTTGTCCAGTTTAGATTGTCAGCTCCTTCAGGACAAGAACTGTCTTTCACTCCTTTTTGTATCACCAGCACATAATACAGACAGTGCTTGGCACATAGCAGCAGGTACTTAAATGCTTATTGACTGACTGCCCTTAAGAGTTTATAATCTTACTGAGAAAAAATGACTTGCACACATTAATTAGAAGGGAAAATAAGATAGGATAATTAAGAACTAAATTATGTGGTGCAGACAAGTCCTATGTAAGTTCAGAGGAGAGAGCAATCAGTATGAATTGGTATAGTTCCAAAGGCTTCAGTAGAGGAGGTTGGGATTTAAGTGGTGCAGAGGTTAGAGCCTAGACCTGGAGTCAAGAAGGCTTGAGTTCAAATCCGATATCAATCACTTACTCATTATGTGACCCTGGGCAAGTCGTTTCACCTTGGTCTGTTTCAGTTTCCTCATCTGTAAAATGGGGATAATAATAGTACCTACCTTCCAGGGTTGTTGTGAGGATCAAATGATTGTATGTGCTTGGCACATAGTAAGTGCTATATAAATGGTAGCTTTATTATTATTATTATAGAAGGACTTAATAAATGTTTGCTTGTTTGTATGACTATACTTTGAAGGAGAGATTATGGATTGAATTTGGACAAACAGAGGGGAAGTAAAAGAACATTCCAGGTGTCAGGGAATAAGAATGGTCTGGACCATTACTGGATAGTGAGTGGGTTTTAAGAAATAGTGGTAAATAAGGTTGAGTAGTTGGTTAGGTAGGGTGGGGTCAGGTTATGGAAGACCTTGAAAGGTCTTGGAGTTTGGAATTTATTGAGTGAATATTAAGGAATTGTAAATTCTTGAGCAGGGAAATGGCATATCAAAAGCAGTGTTTAATCTGGTAGTGTTATTAATGGCTTGAATTAAGGTATTTAGGAGTAAAAATGAAGTTGAAAGGATGAATTTAAGAGGCATTTCAAAGAAAAAACTGATGAGCCTTATATAATGGAAAGAGGAGTAATGGGTCACAGTTGCTGAACACTTTACATACTTTCTCCTTTGATCATCACACACACTCTGTGAATTGATACTAAAAGTATTGTTACAACTAATTTACGGATGAGAAAACTGAGGTCCACATAGGTTAGGTGATTTATTCTGGGTCAGGCATCTGTCAAGTGGAGTGGCAGAGCCACACTCAGGTCTAGGGCTTTCTTCACAGCTCCACGTTGGCACAAGTTGGATATTTCAGGCTGGGAGAACATCATAAGCAAAGGCATTGTGGGAGGAGCTGTGTATGGTATGTGTAGGCTGTGGTTGTTGAGGAGGGCAGCCCCAGGGGAGGGAAGGGTTTGTGTTAGGCTGCTGTGGGAATAAGATGCTGAGCATTTTGAGTGGAAAATCTCATCGTCCAACACAGAGGTGAAGTGACTTGGCTGCAGTCAGACAGGGAGTTAAATTGCAGAGCCAGGATTTAAATACAGGTGGGATATCAAAAATCAGTGTACTTTCTACTACAAACATGAGAGTAGAGAGAGTAGGGCCAAATAATGAACATTTTTACCATTTGATAGAAGACTCAAATCTGTATAGCGTAGTAGACCCTCTGATTCTGTAAGATTAGGAGGTTTCCCAAAGGAGAGAAAAGATAAGTAATAAAGAAGGATCTAATTAATTGTAACAAGTTAGAGGAGTAAAAAGCTCCTAATGAAAATTGAGCCAAGCAGTAAGAATGTCACTGTTTGACTGGATATAGATATCGTTTTTCTTCTTGAGTCCTTTGGAGTTATGTTGGATCACGGTATTGAGTAGAGTACTATAACTAAGTCTTTCACAGTTGATTATTGTTGCAATATTGCTGTTTCTGTGTGTGATGATCTGGTTCTAGTTACTTCACTTTCCATCAGTTCATATAAGTTTTCCCAGGTTTTTCAGAAAGCATCCCCCTCATCATTTCTGATAGTACAATAATATTCCATCACAATCATATACCACAGCTTGTTCATCAATTTCCCAATTGATGGTCATCCCCTCAATTTCTAGTTCTTTGCCATCACAAAAAGAGTTGCTATAAATATTTTTGTACATAGTGGTCGTTCTCCTTTTTTTTTTTTAATCTCTTTGGGATATAGACCTAGTAGTGGTATTGCTGGGTCCAAGGAGATATACAATTTTATAGCCCTTTAGGCATTGTTCTGAATCTCAGGACCTCAAAATTTGAGAGTATTAGAGGATTCAGTGAGTGGTAAAAGCCAAGTTGTTCAAATACTGCTAAAATGATAATAAGGGAACTGAGATGAGGTTGGCCCCAGGAGCTTTTCTTTCTCAACATTTTTCTGTTGGCCCCATCTCTTCTGCCCCCCTTCTGAGGAGACACTGAGCTGAACTGGAGAGGCTGAACTGGGGGGACTGGGAAGAATTGGGAAATTTGGAAGCAGGGATAGTAACAGTATCTATAGAAAGATGGGAGCAATGAGAGAGACCTTTTAAAATAATTTTTTGTAATTTTGCGTATTTTAAATGCCAGAAATTCTGTTCATGTCCCATAGATATTTATTTTTAGATAAGCAAAGTCCTAAAGTCCGTAGTGGATTTGGTTACACACAGGGATTGCTATTAGAGCTTTCCAGTGATGGGAATACCAGTGTTCATTATAGAAGGCCTATGTCAAGCTAAATAGGGAATTGCTTTGTAGGCATGGACTTGTTGCCAAGAGACACAGATAGCTTGTGGCATATTTGGACAAGTCAGTTGTAAAGAATGAGGATTTTAGCTTTCTTATTTGGCACTGTGTCAGGCTATTGTAGGTGCTTAATAAATACTTGGAGAATGTAAAGCCTCTGCTACAGCCTGGGGGATTGTCAATGTTTTTCCTCCAGAGCAAAAATTCTGGGGGATTCAGAGTAACAGCTAATAAAACTTTGCACAGAGCAGATTAGTCGCCGTTAGAGCTCAAAGACACTTTAGAAGTTATCTAATCCAAACCTATCCCTCCACCCCATTTTACAGATGTGGAAACTGAGGTCCAAAGAGAAATTACTTGCCCGAGATCATGTAGTGGCAAACTGGATTCAAATCCAGGTCTTTTGGCTCAGTTTTCATTAGGAGTTTTTTACTCCTCTAACTTGTTACAATTAATTAGATCCTTCTTTATTACTTATCTTTTCTCTCCTTTGGGAAACCTCCTGGTCTTATAGAATCATAATTTCAGTGGCAGCTAGGTGGCACAGTGAATAGAGCACCGGCCCTGAAGTCAGGAGGACCTGAGTTCAACTCCAGGCTCAGAGCAAACACTTGACAGTTACTAGCTATGTGACCCTGGGCAAGTCACTTAACCCCAATTGTCTTAAAAAAAATATATCTATATCTATATCTATATATGAATTTTAGAAACCAGCGGGACCTCAGTGACCTCTAGTTCAACCCAGAATTGAATGAAACATGTTAACCTACTCACCAAGTGGTCACTGGACAACTCACTGCCTGCTGAGAGGCAGCTCATTTCACTTTTGGAGAGTTCTGATTGCAAAGATGTTCTCTGTAGAAAATTTAAATTTGCATTTTTGCAACTACCTTTTGCTCATTGTCTTATTAAGTAACAATTTAAAAATTATCTCTTTGTATAGGGTACTTCTGTAGATGGTAGTTCATTCTTAATGAACATAAAATGGATTATTATTAATTTCTTCTGCTAACGTGGCTGCAGATTCTGCAGGTGTTACCACTTGTATGAAGTTTCTAGCCTCCTAATCCACTGTTTACATGTTTTTTTTGGTATAGGAAGCTACTATGTGAGTAGTAGTGAGAAAACTTTCTCTCTTTTTTTAACTAATTTTTTTAAGTGAGCAAAAATCTTCCTTCTCTCACTCCCCCTACTGCCAGTTTAGAACAAGAGAAAAACAAAACTCTTGTTATAAGCATGTCAAGTGAAACAAATTTTTGTATTTTCCACATCCAAAATAATATATATACACATATATTGTATGATATATTTTTATATATATGTATGTATATATATAGATAGATTTATGCACACACACGTATGACATGTATGGGGTACCTAGGTGGTGGAGTGGAGGATAGAGTGCTAGGCCTGGAGTTAGGAAGACTTGAGTTCAAATTCAGCCTCAGACACTGGCTGTGTAACTCTAGGCAAGTCACTTCACCCTGTTTGCCTCAGTTTCCTCATCTGTTAAATGGGCTGAAGAAGGAAATGGCAAACTGTTATAGTATCTTTGCCAAGAATACCTCAAATGGGGTCATGATGAGTTGTGACTGAACAGCAACAACAAATAACATATCCTATCTACATATTGTGTCATTGTGCATTTTAAATCTTTCACTTCTGTCAGGAGGTAGGCAACATATTTCATCAGTAGTTCTCTGGAATTGTGGTTGGTCATTGTGCTAATCAGAGTTCCTAAGTCTTTCAAAGTTCCTAAGTCTTTCAAAATATCTTTACAGTATTGTTATCATTATATAAATTGCTCACTTGGCTTCAATTCACACAAATCTTCCTAGGTTTCTCTGAAATCGTTGTCTTTATCATTTCTTACAGAGCAACAGTATTCTATCACATACTGTAACTTTTTCAACCATTGTGCAATTGTTGGATTCCCCCTCAAATTCCCATTTTTTGCCACCTCAGAAAAGAACTATAAATATTTCTGTACATCCTTAGTTAGAGTTTGTTTTGCTTAGGATTCATCCCTCCCTTAACTTACCCTCCCTCTATTTCCCCCTTCTTTCCTTGCCCTCCTATTACTCTATTGAGTGAAGTGTAACTCTGTATCCAACTGTGTGTGTATGTATTCGTCCCTCCTTCCTCCAGGATCCAAAAACAAAATCCTCTGCTTCATTGAAAGCCCTTCATAGCCTAGCCGGCATCTAATGTTTTCAGTCTTCTTACCATTTACCACCCCCACCCCTTCCCCACTGGTCTCCTTGTTTCTCAAACAAGACACTCCATTCCTGGTCTCTGAGCATTTTCACTAGTTGTTCTTCATGCCTGATTCTCCTCATCTTTGCCTCCTGGCTTCCCTGGCTTCCTTAAAATCCCAGATAAAATCTCACCTTCCACAGTAAGCCTTTCCCAATCTCTCTTAATCCTAGTGCCTTGCCTCTATAAATTACATCCTATTTGTCCTGTGTATAGCTTGGTTTGTGTATATAGTTGTTTGCATGTTGTCTCCTATTAGACTGTGAGCTTCTTGAAGGCAAGGACTGTCTTTTGCTTTTCTTTATATTCCAGAGCTTAGCACAGTACTTGGCATGTAGTGGGCACTTAATAAATACTTATTTGACTCATTTTGACCATTTTAAATGAGAGTAAAGTTCAGGTGGCAGCTGCTTCCCCCCTCTTAGTTGTACCAACCCTAAACCAGGTTATGAAATCATTTTCCCAGCCTTGCTTCCTCCTCAGCCTGTTTGGTGGTCCCCCATGACAGTGTACAACAGTGGCTCACTATTGATTTTTCTTAGCCAAAGGAGGATGGGCAATAAATTCTTTGGCTGTGCAGAGGATTTAGTCATTGTGAGAAGTATACTTTCCTTTCAGGCTTATTCGATTTTATTGTCATTTTAGGTTATTTAAAAATCATAATAATTCAGAAAATCATAACTCATAATTATCATAAATCATTTATAAAAAAATTCATGATAATTCAGAAAAATTCAGCATTAACTGTGATTCACAAAAGAAATGCCAAATGGATGAAGGGAGCCTATTGTCTGGAGGATGCTCTGCAGTTGGATGGGTGGCCAGCAGAGTCCCAGTGTGGGTACCTGAACAGGCACGGAAAATAGACAGTATTAGGGGCAGCTAGGTGGCGCAGTGGATAAAGCACCGGCCCTGAAGTCAGGAAGACCTGAATTCAAATGCGGTCTCAGACCAAACACTTGACACGTACTAGCTGTGTGACCTTGGGCAAGTCACTTAACCCCAATTGCCTTACCAAAAAAAAAAAAATAGACAGTATTGGGCCGCCCAGCATTGAACAGGAAGAGGAGACTGGGTTGCACTGTCTTTGGGAAGTCACAAAGTTCTTGTAATGACTCTAGGCTTTCTCTCTGAAACAAAGAAATCTCTTTTTAATACAGTAGTCTTCTATTTATGGCTGTGAGCCAGGGAATTCTTCAGTCTTTGATAACTGAAGTTGAATATCACTAAAAGAGCAGAGTGAGAGGTACCTGTATGTGACCAGGTTGCAGCACATTACAAGGAAGGAATTAGGTAGAAGTGGTGAAAGGTAGAGGCCTAAAAATCTATAGCTGTGCACTAGAATGTAATTGGGAAATGTTTAACAAAATAAATAACATTACGACATAGATAATGTTAATTTGTGCTTTTCTATGTCTGTAAGCAAACTGCAGGGATCTTTTTTATTTGAGTTTGGCACCACTGGTGGAAAAGTACGTCGTCAGAGAAATATCTGACCAATCCATGAGTTGGTTATGTAATAACAAGGGATAAGTAATGGACAGCCTTGGTGTTCACATAATGTTCTGAGATCTAAGAGATCCAGCTTGTTTGGGGTCCCCCTTATGACAGATTTCTGGGAGGACATAGACAAGAATTACACAAGATGAGAAGGCATGGATGAGTTGCAAGCTGTATCAATGAGTAGAGTGGCCCACATTAATGATATCAGTGAACAAGCCTTTATTAAGCACTTCCTAGGTGCCAGACACTGTGCTAAACACTGGGGATATGAAGAAACATTGAAAAACTAATCTGCTCCCAAGTAGCTCACAGTCTAATGGGCGAGACAACATGCGAACGACTATGTACAAATCAGATATAAACTGAATAAATTGGGGATAATCTCAGTAGGAAGGAAGTAAGATTAAAGTAAACTAGGAAAGGCTTCTTGTAGAAGGCTGCGCTTTAGTTCAAACTTGGTGGAAGCCAGGGAATCCAGGTGTTTGAGACACAGAGAAAGTGCTACCAACTTGGGAATGTGGGGCTTTGGGGCACCGCCCTCCCCAACCCTTCAAGTGGAGTTTAATGATTGATGTAGGGCCACCTTATGACCGAATTATAAAGAACATGACAGAAAGAGTAATTAGTTTTTCCAAAGTTTGAGGAATAGATGAAATCTCATTGTTACAGAATTTAGAATCAGAATCTTACTGTTTCTTTTGTGGTGATGTCTGTAGTGACCACCTTGGGCAAGTTACTTAATCTCTCCCAGCCTCATTGTCCTCCTCTGTAAAATGGGATTAATAACATCTAGCTCCTTGGATGGTTGTGATGATCAAAGGAAACTGTATGCATAGCCCTTTGCAAACATTAAAACAATGTATAAATTCTAGCTATTGTTATTCATATTACTGCTTTAAGAATGACAAATTATTAAACAATATTATTCGCAACAAATGAATTTAGTGTAAGATTTGTCACAAAATTGGTAAAATTTATAAGCAGACCTTTCTCTCCAGCATTGTTAGTGGTTTCTGCAAAACATGATATTAGGTGAAATGATGTTTTTCCTGGCAGCAGTTAACTCAGACCCTCACTGGTTACCTGATTTATTCCTTGGATATTTGTAAAATGATGATCAGCAGGGTTTTGTGGCATAGTGTGGTCATCAGGAACTAATATTCTTATGAAACAGCTCTGGTTAGGCTATAACTTCTTGTATATAGAATCCCTCTCTTCCTTCAAGATGCAGCCCAAGTACCATTTTCTACATGAAGCCAGATCTAGATATCAAGCCCTCGTATCTCCTCTTGCCTTTTGGGCATTTCGAACAGGATATCTTCAAGACATCTTAAACTCACTATGTTTGAAACTGAATTTATTCCCTTTTCCCCTAAACCCTCCCTTCTTCCAGTCTTCCCTATTTCTAATGAAGGCACCACCATCTTTTCTGTCTCTCAGGTTCATAACCTTGGCATCATCCTGGGTTTCTTACACTCCTTCATCCTATATATCCTCATAAATTTCCATATATCCACTTGATTGTTAAACATCAATGTTTCTATTTTCACAACATCTCTTGCTTCAGACTCTTTCTGTCCATTCACTCAGTCTACTGCCTTAGTTCAGGCCCTCATTACCTTTTGAGTAGATTTTTTCAACAGCCCTGTCATTGTTCTTCAATTCTCATCAGGGTATCCCATATACTTCTACCAAATTGATTTTCCTTAAAACAAATCTGGCCATGTCATTCCACTACTCAATCAACTCTACTGACTCCCTAGATAAAACCTAGTGCTAATCTAACTCTAGTGCTTCTAGATAAAATATAAATGTCTCTATTTAGCTTTTAAAGCCCAGTCTCCCTGGACATTATGCCTATCCCCTGGCCTACCCCCACCCCCCCATATCCATTCTACAGTCCAGCCAAACTGGCTTTCACATATAACCCTCCATCTCTTAGCTTTAGACCTTTGCCCTGGCTGTCCCCCATTCCTGAAATATGCTCTTTCCTTACCTCTGGCCTTAAAACATCCCCTCTTCTTCCTTTAAGTGGCGGCTCAAGCGCCACTTTCTGCCAGGGGCTTTTCTTTCTTTTGAAGTGGGGTGTTGCCCAGGGTCACACAGCTAGTATGTATTCAATGTCTGAGGCTGAATTTGAACTCAGGTCCTCCTGACTCCAGGGCCAGTGCTCTGTCCGCTATGCCACCTAGCTGCCCCTGCCTGGGACTTTTCCCTCCCTCCCAAACTACCTTGTGTTTACTTTGTTTATGTTTGCATATTTACGTTGCATATATTTTTATATGGAATTATCATTAGAATGTAAGCTCCTTGTGAGTGAGAATTGTCTTTTTCTTGTACTTATATCCTCATTGCCTGGGACAATGCTTGGTATATAGAAGGCCCTTAAATTCTTGTTGGTTGCTAGTGCCCTCCCTTCCTACCATCTATTTATTCTGTATTTACTTGTATATGTACTTGTCTCCTCGTTTGGAATGTAAGCTCATTATGAGGAGGGATTGTTTCATTCTTTGTATTTATATCCCTGATGTAGAGGTGCCTGGCACATAGTAGGTGTTTAGTGATTGATTAATTATGTAGAGGACATTTTGGTATTTACTGATGTAGATTTCAGTAATAATCAGGATGTTTTTCTTCAGTAGTTTGACCCTTTTTGACTTACCAATATCTGTGGTTTTATTTGCAGTTTACAACTGGAAATCCATTATATGAGTCTTATTACAAACAGGTAGGTTTATTTATTTCTTTTTAAGCTGGGGTAAATTTAAATCTAGTGCCATTACTATTCTCATTTATTACTTTGGTTACCAGTGAATGGAGAATTTATGCAGTTGTGTATTGCTTTACCATCTTTCCTCTTTTTAAGAACCATCTTCGTCAAATCGTTCTCTTTTGTTTATTACAGGTAGATCCAACATACACAGGGAGAGTTGGGGCTGGTGAAGCTGCACTTTTTCTGAAAAAGTCAGGTCTCTCCGACATTGTTCTTGGAAAGGTAAGTGAAAAGTAGATAACGTATCTTTCAAGGCTTTATCTGGATCTCAAAAGACTTATGGCTCCTCACTGAGAATTGTCCCTTTGCCTGGGGCTGAGTTGTTTTCATTGTGGTCTCCCCATTTTCTTCCTAGGAGTTTTGCTGATGCTGCCTTTCAGGACAGCATCTGCCACATCCATCTTAGCTGAATGTCATGATGACTTCTTTTATACTCCTTTTTTCATCTTAGGAGGATTAGAGGGGATGGGAGACAAGGGCGAGGATGTTGGGTGTTGCTTTTTGGAGAGGTTGAAGATTTCTTTTTGAACTACTGGGATGACAGAAGGTTCATCTGGAGGGTCATGTTAATGCCTGCTTTTTTCTCTGCAGATTTGGGATCTGGCAGATCCAGAGGGTAAGGGCTTCTTGGACAAACAGGTATATATACATATATACAAACAGGGCAAGTGGGGAGAAAGCTGGCAGGTGGCCAGAGGTTAATAAGTTAGCAGTATACCTTCTACCACATTTATTGCCAATCTGTGACAGTAATTGTATATATAAGAAAAAAGTTATTAAATTGTTAAAATTGAAAAGTATTTTTTGAGATTTTTTAATATGTGTAATTGATTTTCCTTCTGAATTTGCTTTTTGTATCATTTAAGGACACACTACTAAGTGACTTTGACTAGGGTAAAATATTACTATAAGGATTTTAAAACTTAAAAATATATTTAGCCTCAAAAATGGTTGAAGATCTTAGGTCAGTTAGAGGCACTTTCTTTTTTATCAAAATTAAAAATCATTTTAAAGTCATTATTGCTAAATAACGTGGTATTAGTTAAAGGTGCTGGACTTGGAGTCTGAAATTCTCTGTTCAAGCTTAAACTCAACCATGTAGAAATACTATCCTAGTGTCTTTGACCTGAGACAAATCCCTTTACTTGTCTGGGCCTTAGTTTCCTTTGTAAATGCCCATCTTTATGTAGAATTTCTAGGTTTGTGAAGTACTTTACTCACAACAAACCTGTATGAGGGATAGTGCTTGCATAAGTGAGGAAAACTGGAGCTCAGAAGAGGAAACGATTTCGCTAAGTTTGCCAAACCTGGGAGTGTCAGCTTGGATGACAGCTCTTGTGAGCTCAGGCCTCTTATTACAATAGGCCATTGCCCTTGAAAGGTAATGGGTGATCTCTAAATTTCCCTACCACTTCTCACTTGAGAGTTTCTGGAGTAGTTTAGATTGCTAAGTATTATGGGTAAAATGTAGGCATTTATAATACAGTTCAAGAATTTGTGTCATCCATATGACAGCTGAAGTTTATTAATATAATAATATTAGTCATTAGAATGGCAACTGCAGAGGAATGTAGGATCTAATATCATCTGCTGGTGAGGGAATTATGAACTTGGTATATACATGAAGTAATCAAAAAATTAAAAACAATGGCATCATGATATAAGGGTAAGACCACATTGGACTTGCAGTCAGGTGACATAGGTGTGAGTCCTGGCTTTGATATTTAACCTGTAATTTGGAACCTTGAACTGATTAATAATTTATATTGCATATAAAATTTGGTATTTATTTCAATAAGTTTCATAAATTTGAGGAGCAGATTATTTCAAAATATATTTTTAAAGTTGCATAATATATAATGCAATAGGAAAAATACAATTTAACAAATACTACATGTAAAAACCAGTCAGTAGGCATGAACTAATTTAAGAAGTCTCAGGTGATTTAGACTTTTTGCATATTTGTCTGCATTGTTAAAATTAAATTAATTCTGCTGGAAACCAACACCTAAAGACCACTTGCTTGCACATTTTTAAAAATCTGGTATCAGCTGTTGACTTACCATGTTTTTGGATTTGTAGGGTTTCTATGTTGCCCTGAGGCTAATAGCATGTGCACAAAATGGCCATGAAGTTAACTTGAGCAGCCTAAACTTGAGTCTCCCACCTCCAAAATTTGTAAGTGATTATCATTAAAAATGTTAAATGAGTTTAACTTTTAAGTTTTGTAAGTTATTCTTTTTTATCCTTATAAGCACCAACCCAGGATCTCATTTTTCACTTTTTGTATATATAAGTTTTGTAATTGCTAATCTTTTGAGTAAAAACAGTAAGACTTTCATTTCTTGTTTTTTTAATGTAAATAGTATTTTATTTTTTCCAATTACACGTAAAGATAATTTTCAACGTTCATTTTTTATAAGATTTTGAGTTTCAGATTTTTCTCCCTCCTCCCACTTTCCTCTGCCCCATCCCCAAAATGGCAGACAATCTGATATAGGTTATACATGTGCAACCATTTCATTTCTTATTAATGATAATACTAATAACATTAACAGTATTGGGAGGGTACTAACATCAAATCTTTTCCCCTTTTCAGCACGACACTAGCAGTCCTTTATTGGTTACACCTCCTTCAGCAGAATCCCACTGGGCTGTTAGGGTAAGTTGAGCATGGAACCATTGAGCTTCACCTCTCTTCTATGGGGAATGTCATATTGAATGTTTCTAAGGCTGCTCACAATGTATTCTGGAAATGATGATGCCACATAGACATTTTTCACTGAAAAGTACTTCGTACAGAATACTGGTTGACTTAGTTGATTTAGTCAATGAATATTATTTCTTAAATGTTTACTGTATATATGGTATATGTGCCATGCACTGTGCTAAGTACAAAAATAATCCCTGCTCTTAAGGAACTCACAGTCTAACATTAGAAATTATAGTTTTTGAAAAAGAGAGTGGCATCTTTGGAATAATAGATTAAGGCAGATAGCTAAAAGTTTTGGAGGTTAGGTTTATACAATTTAATTTAAGACTTTATGTTTTTATATAATGTTTCTTCCTCGTTACTGTATTGAACCTGTGCCAGCTTATCAGGTCGTAAAAGTTAATTGTGAGGACTTGTGTATATTATAACTAACTTTGTTTTAATATTTTTAAAAATGTTATCTTTTGTTTTTACATCATCTACACGTCCAGTGTATCTCTTTTTCCTTCCTTTCCTGGAGAGCTATCCCTTATAACAAAGAACAAAAAAGAGGACCTCTTCACCCCCTTTTTGCAAAGAAGAGAGGGAGGTATAAGGTAGCTAGGTGACTTCCTTAGATCGTGGGTAGACTGCTGGACTTGGAGTTAGTCAGACTTGAGTTCAAATCCTGTCTCAGATATTCTGTGACCCTGTCCCTTAACTCTCTCAGTCTCAGTTTCTTCATCTGTAAAATGGAGATAATAATTGTAGGTACTTCACAGGGTTGTTGTAAGGATTAAATATGTTGAAGATTCAAAGCACTTTGCAAGGCTTAAAGTCCTATATAAATATTCATGGTTGTTTTTTTTTTTTTAAATCATGTCTGACTCTTTGTGACCCTATTTAGGGTTTTCTTGGCAAAGATACTCAAGTGGTTTGCCATTTCCTTCTCCAGCTCATTTTACAGATGAGAAAACTGAGGCAGTCAGGGTTAAGTGACTTGCCCAGGGTTACACAACTAGTAAGTGTCTGAGGCTAGATTTGAACTCATGAAGATGAGACTTCCTGACTCCTCGCCCAGCCCTCTATCCCTTGTGCCATCTAGCTGCCCCCATATAAATATTAGTTAATATTAACTGTTAGATATCTCTCATATCTTTCCTTTTTTTAGGCCAAGCTCGGGCACCATAATTTTGGAGCATGTACTTTTGTTGTTATTCTTTCCATTTACATTGTCATAGTCATTGTTTATTGTTTTCTTGGTTCTCCTTAACTTCACTTTGCATCAGTTCATAGAAGTCTTCCCATGCTTCTCTGTAGTCTTCATATTCATTGTTTCTTACAGCACAGTGTTACTCCATTGCGTTATGTGCCACAATTCTTTTAGTCCTTCGCCATTCAATAGGCACCTCTTTTATTTCCAGTTTTTTGCTACTACAAAAAAAGCTGCTATAAATATTTTGGAGTATGTGGATTCTTGCTTTTTATTATTGACTTCCTTGGGGTAATTGTCTAACAGTAGAATGTCTGGGTCAAAGGATATGGGTATTTTAATCTCTTTCTTTGAAAAATTGTATGTTGTTTTTCATCATGATTATGCCAGTTCACAACTCTGCCAGTAGTGCATTGTTATTGCTCATATTGCTATAGATTCCCCTCCTCGCCACACACACACACACACACACACACACACACATTTACCCTCTTCATCTTTTGTCATCTTTGCCAGTTTGACTGTGAGATAAAACCTTAGAGTTGTTTTCATTTGCATTTCTCTTATTATTAATGATTTGGAACTTTCTTTCGCATGGTTGTTAATAGTTTACAATTCTTTTGAGAAATTTTTTTCCATGTCTTTTGATTAGTTATAACTTAGATAATTTGAAATATTTCTGATTCCATTGATGTTGGTTAGTATTGCCTCCTGCCATTTCTTTTCATCCTATTGCATTGCTGTCCCCATTTACCCATGGATCCACTTAGCTTATTAGTTTATTTGGGGCATCCTATTGAGACATCTCATTTGAAAACTGCCTCTCTGTGGTCTCTCTCATCACACAACTAGCCAGTCTCTTTTTTCTGTCATACACAGCCATGACATTGTCTTTAATACCATTTGCATGCAAGTATAGCTCCTGAACATGGTGACATCCAAGATCTTTTTTTAAACCTTAGTTTTTATTTGTAACCTCGCTAACATTTTTATTGAGACCTGTCTGGCAAGTGACACTTAAAGTGCCATTTTGATACAAAAGATATTGTGGTTAGAAAGTAATATTAATGCTTTTTGTAAAGGAAATGATGTATTATGTCATTAAACTAGCAGAAAACTACTCTAGCAGATTTCTTTTATGCTGAATTTCATTAAAAAGGCAAAAGATAAACCCATAGATTAAATAAATTTTTGCCTGTCTTTTTGAAGGGGATGGAGAGGAGTGCAATGGAGTGGTGCAGGAAAATATTCTTATGAATTTTTTTGTTTTGTATTTTTAAAAATTTAAGTGTTATTTTAATGGTGGTATTTAAGCTACTATTTTTAGTAAACTAGAAATCCATTCTTTTACCCACTGCTTCTACCCTTTCTACACTAACCAGTTTTCTTCTTGAAAAGGGAGTAGTTGGAGTACAGAGGGGAAGTAGGAAACTGCATTATATTTGATTCAGGCATCATGAAATCTTGAATTCCACAGCCAAGCATTTATGACTTGTCATTTATCAAAAAAATTTATTATACAGTATTTCAAAAAAATCTCACTCAGTATAAACACATGGTGATGTAACTGAGGCTGTATGGTGCATATTTCTATAAGCTGGCTGGCTTCAGTGGCCTTGGTGCCTGTGCTAGAGTGATCAGATGTCTCTTTTCCTCAGTCTTCACATACTCAGGCCTTTGCCTTTCTGAGGTAGATGCAGGAAAAGAGGTCTTCTCAGTGGGTGGATGAATGGGCTGCTAAACAAATTTGTTTTAAATTTATAACTCCCTTTTATGCTGTCTCTGCACTGTAAATGTTAACCAGAAGTTAAAGGTGGTTTATTCATTTGAATGGCTTTAGATTATTACTTGTTTTTTAGTTACTTTTTTTTTGTAGAGTACTTTACTATATTTTATGGTAAAAATGTTCATGTTGATGTAGTGGCTTTCTTATAGAGTCAAAATTCTTTCATTGTGTTCTTATTAATCCTGATGAGATAAATAGACACTCTAATCTTCATTTTTGCAGTTACAACCATAGCAACATAAGTTGCTTGTTTTCATGTCATATGATGGGTCAGGGTAAGAGCGGGGAACAACATCCTATATTTTCTCCATCTCATTGCCAGTGACCTCCCTAATCTGTAGCCAGCCCTCCAGAAAATTTCTTTCATTCAAGGAAAAAAATCTGCATTTGAAGCCTGTACAAGTTGCCATAGCTGAAACTGTATTGAGGATATCTTGTGATCTCAGCAAGAGAAATGGTTAGCTGTCATTTAGTTTTTTGTAAGATCTCATTTTTGACACTCACACAGGCACACTTTTTTACTTATTCAGGCTATTTCTTACCAACTAGGTAGAAGAGAAAGCAAAATTTGATGGAATTTTTGAAAGCCTTTTACCTATAAATGGTTTGCTTTCTGGAGACAAAGTAAAACCGGTTCTGATGAACTCCAAGCTACCTCTTGATATCCTGGGCAGGGTAAGTGTGTTTTGTGTCATTATTAAATTATGCTTCCACCAAAGCAAGAGTTCTTCACCTTATTTGTATCAGTCTGGAGAAGCCTGTGGATGGACCTCTTCTCAGAATCATTTTGTGAAATGCATGAAATACATAGGTTTACAAAGGAAACCAATTATTTTGAAATATGGAAGGAAAAAAAAAAGCTCATGGGCCCCCCGTTAAGCACTCCTGCACCAATGCCTTATTTTGAGCAGCTCATTATGTCATGAAACTGATCCTGGGCTGTCAAAGACTCTGTTAGTGGAGCAAAAGCTGTGGCAGGTTTACTAAGCTGGGGAGGCTTTGGTGGTAGATTGTGTGTTTGGAAACTGGCCTACCCAGTTAAGAAAAAGCTCACCCCCTGGTGTTGGCCACGGTATCTCAGCAAGACATTGTCATGAAGGTGTAGAATAGTTGCAAAATGTTTGTGTGTGTGTGTGTGTGTGTGTGTGTGTGTGTGTCTGTGCTATTTACACCCAAAAAGTCATCAGTCCCTGAAATACTGCTTTTAGCTATGTGACCCTGGGCAAGCCCCTTGAACTCTGCCTTAGGCTTGTAATCCAGAAGTGTCAAACATGCAGCCTCCTTGTGGTATATTGCAGCTCAAAACACTCCCAAATGTGGCCCAAACCAGATTAAAATGTAATTGGGCAATATTTAACAAAACAAATAAAAATATAATGAAACAGATAATGTTAATATGTGATTTTCTCAGTCATTTTCTGGCCTTCAAGGATCCTCAGGTATGGCTTGGTGGCCCCTGGTTCTGTTTGAGTTTGACACCTCCTTTGTGATCTGTACAAGCAGTGAGATGACATAGAGGATAGAATGCTGAACTTGGAATAATGAGACCCGAGTTATAAATTTGCCTTAAGCACTTCCTAGTTATGTGGCTCAGACAAAGATCACTTAGCCTTTTTCCTCATTTATGAAATGAGGATAATAACACCTATCTCACAGGATTTTTATTAAAAATCAAATAAGAGAGTATATGTAAATCATTTTGCGGACCTTAAAGTGCTGTGTAAATCTTAGCTAAAATTGTTATCATTATTGTTATCATAAAGTGTGATTATAAAGCATTGATACTGTTTCTTTTCTGTATGATTTATGGAATTTGTTTTATTACTTTATAAGTCATACCCTGGAATAAGGGAGTTGGGCTCGATCTTTTAGGTGTGGGTTTTTTTTGTTATAAATTTCTGTAATTTTAATTAAGTGTGTGGTACTGTGTAAACACAACACACCCTTAGTGATGAGGCACTTTATATTTAAATATATTTATATATACACATACATATTTGTCTATATATATTTGATGGCAAGTACCATGTATGTATACATATACACATATATGCAGAAACATAGGAGGCAGCTAGGTGGCTCAGTGGATAGAGTACTGAGCCTAGAGTCAGGAAGGCCTGAATTCAAATTTGACCTCAGACCCTTACTAGCTGTGTGACTCTGGGCAAGTCACTTAACTTCTGTTTGCCTTAATCCATTGCAGAAAAAAATGGCAAACCACTGTAGTATCTTTGCCATGAAAACCCCGTGGACAGCATTGGCATGCGATGGTCCATGGGGTCATGAAGAGTCAGATGCAACTGAATAACTGAACCACCACCACCACTATATATATTTGCTTTAAAAATGTTTATTTTGAAAAAAAATGTTTATTTTGTTTTCACATTATGGTCATTTCTGAATGTACCCAATAAGCCGTTTTTATTTAAAAAAAAAAAAAGAAAAAAAAAGTCATGTAAAACCAACCAACACATCCACTGTGTTTGATAATGTTTGCAATGCTGATATGGTTTATATTACTAAAAGGTTTTATAATTCTTTAAAAGCAATTTGTTGATCTCTCTTCCCCTTTCTATCCTTTTCAGCACCTTCTTCTCCCCCTTTCCGCACAATTTGTACTAAGCAATTTGAGAAAATTCATGACAGCTTATGAAAATTCTTAGAAATTAAACTGAACAGTCTCATTTTACTGTTTAAGTTGAATGAAGCACAACAAACAAATTCGTAGGGAAAAGAATATTAACATGTAACATGTTAGTGGACCCATGGGTCCTGGGGGCATGCAGTGGAGACCCTTTCAAATGAACCCCCTGAGCTTCACTTGAGGTACTGGTTCTTCCACTCCAATGTGAACCTATAGAAATCTTTCAGCTCTTGTATTTGGAAACTAGAGAATTTGGTTGATGTTGAGTTTTGTTTAATACCATATACTAAAAAAGAAATGTTAATGTAAGCTTTTGTGCTAAGACATCAATATGTTGATAAGGGTGTGGATTTCTTGGGCACAATTTGAATCATGACCAGGTGTTAGGGAGAAAAGGAACAAAAAGCTATAGAGACAGATAGTGAATTTAAAAAGATATTTCCCTATGCATTTGTGTTCTGTATATTTATATAAAAAATACTTGCAAACTATTTTGAAAATGTTTTGTAATTAGATCTGTATTCCTTACCCCACTCTCCACTTTTGTCTCTGAATCTGAGTCCTCTAAGGCTTTCTAAGGTTTGACAGTTACAGTTCACTCCTTTTGTTTCTGTTGACCTGGAAAAATTGAGTTTAGTGGTCACACTAGAGTTTCTGGGCATTCTTATACCCCAAAACTTTGCAAGTATGTATTTAAATAACTAAATGAAAATAAGGGTCTTCAGAATCTAATCTTTCTTAGTAATTTTTTTTTTATCTTCCTTATTGTAGGTCTGGGATCTCAGTGATATTGACAAAGATGGACATTTGGACAAAGATGAATTCGCTGTGGTAGGTCCTTTTTTCTTCCTTTGTTACTCTTTAGTATACATGCAGAGGAAGGACGTATGAAACTCAGGGGTTTCTTGGTTTTACAGTCTAGGTTTATCCCTCTTTTTCTGTCTTTTTCCTTTTTCTTTTAGGGGCAGCAACAGGCCTGTGTTTGGATCAGTGATCCCACTTCCCCTCATTTGGCTGCCCTCTGATGTATCTGACCCCTTACTCTCTTCCCACTGCTGCCTTCCCTTCTCATTCCTGGTGCGTCTGGTCACTTGCTGTCCTTCCACAGCTGCCTTTCCTCCTATCTGCCATATGTCTCACTGCCCTTGCCCTGATTCCACTTACATCTTTTTCATTCCTTAGTACATGCCACTTCTCCTGCCTCCTCATCTTTCTTCCTTATGCTCAGTGCCCTCTTTGACCTAATCACTGGTATTTTGTTTTTAGCAGTGACAGGCATTTATAGAATTAATTCATTCTGTTTAAATCTACTACACGTGCAATAAACTAAAGGAGCTAACTGCTTTTGGTGGTTTCAGAAAATGCTATAATGAGAAATAATTAATGAGAGGAATATATAGTCACTTAAGTTAGATGATTAGAAAACTTAATTCTTAAAATGTATGATATGTAATAGTTTTTGAAGAACTACTATGTCAGAGATGATCGATAAATATCTTTTTTGAAAATTCTGATTTTATAACTTGCTAATGATGTGAAATATAATTATCAGTCTGGGTACTCCCTACCTGATACAGATCACAATTGGATTTATGAATTATTATGGCCCCCTCCCCAGTTTATCCTTCATGACCCACCTTATCATGATATAATGTTATAGTTAGATTTAGACTAGGTAACAGGCTCTGGGCCTGGTCTGTCACCAGGACATTCTCAGATCCATTCTTGTTTGATAGAACCTGTGAGAATTTGTGATTTGCTGACATATGGCCTTTGAGAGCCCAGGGTTACTGCCATAGTGCACTGAGTCAGTGGGAGAGGGTGTTGATGGAGCTGGCCCCACTGTGTGCACTGTTACTTTATTATCAAAGTCTGGACTTTGTGCACATATCAAACCTTTTTTTAAAATAACCATCAACATCCTTATGATACTTCTATTAAAGTGTTGATGCTGGCCAAGCAGCTGATGAGTACATTGAAGGTTTGGTTTTTTTAAACTGGTAAGAAAGGACTCATTTTAAAGTAGATTTTTAGTATGCATGTATAAGGAAATCTTGAATTTGATTTAAAAAAAAAAATGGTTGAAAAAACATGAAGTATGACCATTTTTGTCAGGGTAAGTCAGTTTCTTTTATTTATCATGGTACTTGCGAAACCATTTGGCATAATAGAGCCAGTCTTGATGGGTATAATTTTTGGTTCTGACACATATTAGCTGTGTGATTCTGGACAAATGAGTGCCCCAGTCAGGTACTTATAATTTGTAGATGAGTTGCTGATCAGTCAGTGGTAAATGTTTTTACATGGGAAGTTCCCTGTACGAATGAAATCACATGACCAAATTTAGAAAAACAAACTCCAACCAAATCATTGTAGAGCCAAAATTTAATTCAGCTTTTACTGAACAGTCTTAGAATCTACAATTTCAATAATTTGAAATTGGAAAATGTGTGATTTATGGAAATACTTTCAGGACAGTGAATGGATCATGTATTCATAAGTGTGGTTATTTTACTTGGATATCAAAATTCCAACATTGGAGAATTAGCAAATGTGGAAAGAGAAATCATTCCTTAAATATTTTTATTTGTGGGAAAACATTCTTTAAATTTTAGTTTAGAAGCTTCTTTAAATTGAGTCTTGTCAGAGAACCATAATTGTGGGAACTGCTATCATTGCTGTTCCTTATGTTCTTTTTTTGTTTTCTCTTTGTTGATTGACTTTTATAGGTCTGTTATCATTTGTTACTTGCAGGCGATGCACCTAGTATATCGAGCCCTTGAGAAGGAACCAGTTCCATCTGTACTTCCACCATCACTTATACCACCCTCCAAAAGAAAAAAAACTGTTTTTCCTGGTGCTGTACCTGTTCTTCCTGCAAGTCCCCCACCCAAAGATAGCTTACGTTCAACTCCCTCTCATGGCAGCGTGAACAGTCTGAACAGCACAGGAAGCTTATCTCCCAAACATGGTGTAAAACAGGCCCAGGTAGGTTTTAAAATTTTTTTTGTTTCTAGGTGGTCTCTATGGGAAAATACTTTCTCTCTGTATTTTTTGTCAACTTATTGTTCTACCAAGTACAGTATTCTAATGGGTGAGCTGTCAAAATAGGATGATAGAAAAGGTGTTTTGTTTTGTTATCTGAAACATACAATTTTGATATGTTTAATTATTATCTCTAACTGCGTAGTCTAGGGTACCGAGAGAACCAGCACCACATGGCAAAACAGACCTGCTAAAAATAGAAAGGAAAACTCATGTAAATAAGTTTATTTTATCTGCAAATTTTATCTGTGTATGTATGTATATTTACACACATGTGGAGACACATATATAGTATATACACATATACACCATACATATCAGTATATGTGGATATATATAGCAGTTATGTGTGTATATGCATATATATGTCTGCTAAAAAGAGGAAAACTCATGCAAATATAGTTAATTTGTATGCAGATTATATGTATGATTTAAATACACACATGTGCACACATACACATGCATGTATATATGTGTATATGTATGTATAGCTCTGCCCCCATTATCTTGTCAAATCAGCAGAAGAGATCTGTCACAGGCTCCTTCAGTGTGTGTACCTATTGGTTGGAAAACTATTGTTACTTCTGGGGTTCTGTTTGTCGACTTCTGCTGACTTTTAGTCTCCCTTCTCTAAGTGCCTGGTAGACATCCCAAACTGTATATTCTGTTTAAACTCCTTATCTTTCCTCCCATACTCACCCTGTCTTCCCACCTTCCCCATTATTATCAAAGGTATTGCTACCTCCCAGTCATCCAGGATCACAACCTAAATGTCATTCTCTCATTTCCATGTCCGATCATTTGTCAAGACCAGTCCTTTCTACCTTCATAAGATCTTTCATATACATCTCCTCTCCTCTGACACTGCAACCACCCTGGTACAGGCCTCCATCACCTTATAACTAGATTATTGCACTTGCCTGCTTCGTGGTCTCCCTGACTCAGGTCACTCCCTACCCCTATTCATCTTCCACTCAGCTGACAAATTGATCTTTTTTTTTTTTTTTTAAAGTGAGGCAGTGGGGTGAAGTGACTTGTCCAAGGTCACACAGCTAGTACATGTCAAATGTCAGAGGCTAGATTTGAACTCAGCTCTTCTTGAATCCAGGGCTGGTTCTCTATTCACTGTGCCATCTAGCTGCCCCAAAATGGCTTTTTTTTTTTTTTTTTGGTGAGGCAGTTGGGGTTAAGTGACTTGCCTAGAGTCACATGGTTAGTGAGTGTTATGTGTCTGAGGCCGGATTTGAACTCAGTTCCTTCTGACTTCAGGGCTGGTGCTCTATCTCCTGCATCACCTAGCTACCCCCAAATTGATCTTTTTTAAGCGCAGCTATGATCATGTCATCATCCACTCACCTCCCATCCTGGTCATTCTTTTCTGGATCATCTCCAGTTTGTTAGAGTTCCTTTTGAAACCAAGAACTGAGCATCATAATCAAAATGGGATTAAAGTCGGGCACAGGACAGTGAGACTATCACATTTCTAATTTTCAGATCCATACTTCTTTTACTTTAGCCTAAGATAGAGCATCGGGCCCAGAGCCAGGAAAACCTGAGCTAAAATCTGGCCACAGACACTTACTAGCTGTATGACCTTAGGCAGGACTCTAAATCTCTGTTTGCCTCAGTTTCCTTATCTGTAAAATCAGGATGATAATAGCACCTATCTCCCAGGGTGGTTGTGAGAATCTCATGAGATAATAATTGTAAAGTGCGTAGCACAGTGCTTAGCATGTAGAAACATAGAATGTCAGTGTTTATAATTATTATTATTTAGCAACATGGCTTCCAACCCTTCCTTCCTTGGGAAAAAAATTATAGATCCTCAGTGTACACACCTCACAAATAGTAGTTTTATTGGTTAGAAAGTTCAGCATTTTATTTAGTGAGGAGAGGAAGGTGATGGTGATGGTGATGGTGATGGTGATGGTGATGGTGATGGTGATGGTGATGGTGATGGTGATGGTGATGGTGATGGTGATGGTGATGGTG